>NC_057797.1:412227039-412390999 GCF_018294505.1 Triticum aestivum | reverse complement strand
GCCAGCTGGCTGGGCCGCACAGGGAGGAGCCCAGGTAAGTTTTTCCCTTTTTCTTCTGTTTTCTGTTTTATTTAATATATCTGCAACTTTGTTGAATTAAATAAAATACCTAGGCAACTTCAAAAATCACCAAACTATTTCTGGCCCATAGTTGGATTATTTCCAACATGAAACATTTTAGTTTGGAGATATTTGAGCATTTAAATATTTTATATTATTTTAAATGCCCAAATTCAAATATTTATGATTTAATTCAAAAACCCTAGGATGGCCTAGGAAAATGTGCACCATTTTTGGCAGAGGTTCTGAACCAAGACAAAAATGATGGGCATTTTAGAAGGGCATTTCAGGTTCATTGAAAAATTATTTTAGTAACCCTAGTTGGTTTCAGAGGGGACTGGGGGTTCTGTCATCCCCATTTCAAGTTTCTGATGAAAGAGTAAACATGATGCAACACTCTAATGCATGACTAGCTAGGGTGTGACACACTTACTACAAGATGCTGACGCCGGAGCGCCGCGCAGAAATCGCGGCGGCTGTCGGCGCCACAGACCTCCGTTCCCAAGCTCGCTTTGCGGCGGGCCAATCCTCGAGTTCTCTGGAGCCAATCTACGAGGAGGAGGAAGCCGATCCAATGTTCATGGCGGAGGTCGCGGCGCAGAAGGCCCCTGATGGGTATGAGACAATGGACGTCGACTTCGTGTCGGTGTCCGAGTCCCCTATGGTGCAGGCAGACCAGCGGTTCAACATGGCGATACTAAAGGAGGACCGGCAGGCCGAGGCTCAACTCGACGCGGAGCACACGCATGCCGCTGCCATCGAGGCTCTCCTGTAGGCAGAACCGGATGTCGTGGATGTGAACCAAGCGGCGGAGGCTCAACTTGAGGCGGAGCGCGTGGATGTCGCTGCCATCGAGGCCCTCCTGCAGGCGGAACCGGGCGTCCTGGACTTGAACCGGGCGGTAGAGGCTCGACTCAACGCAGAGCGCGCAGATCCCGCTCTCATCGACGCCCTCCTGCAGGCAGAACCGGACGTCCTGGACTTGAACCGGGCGGCAGAGGCTCGACTCGACGCGGAGCGCGCGGATGCCGCTGCCATTGAGGCCCTCCTACAGGCGAAACCGGATGTTCTCGACTTGAACCGGGCTGTGCTCTCGTTCATGCAGAGCGCCCGCACACTCCGCTTGAACGAGTAGCTGGAGGCCGAGGACAACCACGGTGCGGAGACACACGTCGGCAGCGATGGCTGGTTCCCGCCGGTAGCCAAAGACGACAAGGCCGTCTCTTTCCGTGACCAGTGATAGTTTTTCTTTATGTTGTTGTTTTTATGGATCTTTTGTTGTGTAAAAACATATATTTGTTATGCATGTCGCCTGACTTGGGTCAGTCTACCATTTCAGGCGGTTGGATGAATATCCTACGTCTCCTAACCCTTCTTTCCTTCTTCCTCACCTCTTCTTCTTCCCCTACAGACCACCGCACGGGCCGTACAGATACTCCCCAACATGCGGTTGAATAAACATACTCTATGAACGAAAATTATGTGTCAGCGATAGGATGGCTGAGTTGGTTTGTTCACATGCGACAACACGTGTCAGTGAGGGTGCGTTCCCTTGGTTGGGTTTGCAGCGTGTAGGAGCGACTGTGTGAGGGTGCGGTGCGACCGCGACGTGCAGGAGCGACCATGTGAGATTGCGGTGCGACCGCGATAGCCGTGCGCAAGTGTACCTCCTTCTCATTTTGAAAACTTTAGGCAAGCTTGGCAAAAATGTGTGGTGGTGTTTGGCAATGCAAGGCCTAGACCCAAACAGGATAAGTATGTGCATACTAGGAGTACTAGTGTTGAAAAAGAAAGGCGGGGTTTTCCTTCGCGGGATTTAATCGATACAAATCCTTGTTTCATGTGTCAATTAATGCGTATTTTTTTCTCCAAAGAGCTAACCATCTCAGTCCTCATCACTTGATTAATGCAGCGCCATGCAAACCAACCTTCTCACTTCCGCATGCATGCAGGGGATATTAATGTCCTTGGTTGCTAACCTCATCAATTTTGCCTCGATTAGTGTTAGTGGCCCTTTGCAAATTGTAATTTTGATATACTGGCCTTGTGTACAAAAAAATGGAGGTAGTAACTATATTTGACTTGCTTCCCCATTGCGGTGACGTCGACGATATCTCTTTTTTTTGGTGGTTTGGCGAAGTGCGTTCGACGGAGAACACCATTGAGGGAGACCACGGTAAGTCATTCGCAAGTGCCACCTGCAAGTCGAGACAACTGCCTTATTTGCATCCAGGAAGTCCTTTACTAGTACTCCCTCCGGTCCTTTTTTCTTTGTGTCTAAGGTCCAGCCCGTATACCAAGGAGAGGAGCAATTAGCAAAAAAATGGACTGTTTTGCCCCTGGATTCATCTGACGAGACTCTGGTTGCATGCGAGATTGGCTCAGACTTTGCATGCATGTCGTCTCTCTCTCCCCTGTCCATCTCTCTGCACGCATGCACCTCTCGCTCTCTCTCCTGTTTCTGCATGCAAGAAGCTCTCTCTGCCTTGGGAAGATGCGAAGCACATGGGAAAGAGAGATGGGATTACTGCAGGCACGCTTGCGGTGGAAAGGGATGGAGGGCCCAGTTGGAAAGAGCAGCAAAAAAATGCACATGCGCAGAGCATTGCGGGGGAAATAAAATTTTCTTAGACGCAGACAAAAAAGGACCGGAGGGAGTACTTCTAGGAGTCCTAGTGCGGTGAGATGGTTTCTTGAAGAAGACGATGGAGAAGCGGAGTCAGCGAAGAGTGAAATGATGGTTGCTTCATCTGTGCTTTTGTGATTTGACGCCTCACTACTTTGTGATTTGTGATAGAAGGGACAGGGGAGTAGACTCTATGTTCTATACTTTACTACATGCGTCCAAGCATGGGAGAAAGAGGAGAGACGTTGCATTTTACTATTCCTTCAATCAATCAATTAGGGAGCTTCGGTTCCATCTTTTTGGCTTTGGCAACACCGTCCACAATGGTTCCCACGATGCCAAAAGCTATTTTCACATTTGGCTACACATTGTGGATGCCCTTAACCGTACCACTTGGTTTTTCTCCTGTGTGCTATCTATACAAATCTCAATATATTGATCTAAAAAATTATAGAATCAAGATTAGTAAAAAGGAGGTGATTTTGCCGCGCAGATGGCGGGGGAGGTTTCTTATTTGAGCAATGCTACATTCACGTAATGGTTTACGTAAAGTTACGAACTAATGTGATGTGGGACTATTCCATTGGATTAAAGGAGAGGATTAGGCCCACCCCACTTGAAAATCAGGGGGGCATATATAGATTAGATGGAAAGTATATGTAGCAGCTATGTAGCCCTTTGTAAGTCTAGGATTAGGCTTCTTATTTTCGGAGGACATTGTCCTGGCGGCTTGCTAACATGCGGTCCCACGTGTCAGTGCTTTACCAAGCCGATCCGTATCCCACATGAGGCAGAACAACGGCAGAAGCAAAACGTGGTTAAGTTGAAGAAGATGAGGGAGAAGCGGATTCAGCAACGAGTGAAATGATGGTTGCTTCTTCCCTCCAACTTAACTGCGGGAAAGGTGCAGCTTTGTGATTTGACGCCTCTTTCTCATTACTACGCCGGCGCCATGACTGGGGCGCTTCACCCCGACTGCTCTGCACTGTATTCTGGTATGGCACGTGGACCCGGTAGCTTGATGTCCCACATGTCGGTGAAAGGGACTAGAAGATTTATGAAAGCGAGCGCTCCACTCTTACGATGGAGGAGTAGACGACACGACGGCCCAGTGAACTGTCACTTGTACTATATAGTACTATAGTTTTGTTGTTTCGCACGATCCATCGATACAAACCCGATTAAACAGGAAAGGGCGGGATTTTTCCCGCGCGGTAGATGATACTAGCCAAACATTTCAAAGGCAATTTTAATGTATGCAAACTGAATAATTATAAGTAACAATATGATATCTAGTAAAACTAAAAAATGCATATGATTTATTATGTTAGAGTGTAGTAGTAGTGATGTATTGCATAGTTGTTAGATGTAACATGCGAGAACGTGTAGAGATGTAGTTTTGGAGGGCCTACAGAGAGAAAAGCGTAATATGGTCACTGAACTTCAGAGTAAGCTGATTACGGTCACTATATACATTTTGCAGTGATTATACGGTCACTTGCTCACAGTTCAGCATCGGATTGCACTCTGTTGACCGGCCAAATAGTCTGCGTGGCGCCATGTTGACTAGTTAAATTGACCATGTTCCTTGTGGGTCCCACCTGTCAGTTCGCATAGGCAAAAGGTCAGATAAACACAAATTTACGCAGGCGCAACAAGGCTCCAACCCGTGCGCGGGAATCACCTGGTTGGGTATGTGTCTGTCAGGGCCTGATGTGTGCACATGCACGTGTAGGTTGAGCACTTGAGCGTGAGAGTGTGTGTTGGTCGTGTGGTGTACTGGTGTGTGCATGCATGTGTGCATGTGTGCATGTGTGCGTGTGAGTGTTGCATGCGTGCGTGTGAGTGTTTCGTGCGTGCGTGGCTGCGTGTGTACGTGTGAGTGTTGCGTGCGTGCGTGGGTGCATGTGTTTGTGTGAGTGTTGCGTGGATGCAGTTCGTGTGCATGTGTGTGTGTGTATAATCACCACACCAGCTCTTGTGTGTTAAAACAGACGGCTCAGCATACCAATACAAGGCCACCTTGTCCGTTGTCCCGCGGTCATGACTTCGAACCACCGTCCAAATATTTTTTGTCGTTTGTTTTCATTATTACTACCAAGATGCCCGTGCGTTGCACATAACATCAAGATGCATTTGTATGACTTGTTTATCTTGTGAGAGGAAAGGATGAACGAGGGAAGGCCTTATTTGCAAATGTGGAGAGGTGTGTGGGTACCTTTTTGCAAAATTGCCATAGTTTCTTTCCTATCCGTCAGATATAAATCGGGCGGCCTATATTGCAGGATGGCAGGCACACCGTCATCACCAACTCTGTTTTTATAAGAGTGTATTTTATGTATTTTATAAGAGTGTAGATGTAGAGTAGATACAAGTCGATAGGTGGGCATGATGGTAGTGAGATAATGTGATGCAACACTAGAGGTGCCACGTGGAGCATTTAACTGGTCAACTAGTCATGTCATGAGCAAATATAGAGTTGTACGGTGAGCCCGTTACTGTATAATAACCACTAAACATAAATGGTGACCGTAATGAGTGGATTCTGAAGTCCAATGTACGTATCGTGCTTTCACTTCAAATACAATGATCGTCATTGCATATATCGCGAGAGAAAGATGAAACATGCGTGAATTTTCTGGGGGCTTACTTTTAGAGGACCTGGAGATAGTTTTGTGTGCATACGTGAAAGGGGCGTACAGGGGGGTATGCGATGGAGAGAGAGATGCTCTTCGTTTCTCTTTATTATGACTAACTTTGTATATAGTATAAAAATATACAAATTCACAGTGCGGAATAAATATCATTGTGGGCACCATGCAATGCAAATTAGCGTGTGTATGTTTGCGATAGGAAGAGTGCTTGTGATAAAGGTTAGTGGAAACAGTTGTAAATGGTTACGAGAGGGAGGGAGGGTTATATCTAGAGCATGTGTGCGATAAAGACACCTCGGGAGAGAGTGTGTGAGAATGTATGAGAGACCACCGATGGAGAGTGAAACTACACGTAAAAGACTGCTCTACACATTGATTAAAGATATAAATTGTATCCAAATATTAGGATGGAATCATGATATTTGCAAGTCGCGTAAGGAGCGGTCATTGATCCATCAGACATCTAGATTCTATCGAATTTGAGCATGTCTATGTTATTATTTGACACAATTGATCCACATAGTTAGTATTTTGAACTCCGGACAATGCATCGCTTTAGCAATCGAATATAAACGTGAGTATAGTTCATGTTGTGTGTGTAAAGCACATTATACAAACGAAAGTTACACAATGGACACAATAAATAGCTACCTATGAACTAGCATACATTTGAATTCAACTTAAGGTGGTTTAAAAAAATTGAATTCAACATGAAGTCCATTCAATTATTTGAATTTGATATCATGGCATTTGTAAACCATACCTAAATTATGGGGGCACCAATCTTTGCTCTGATTTTGTACATAATAGCATATGTAGTCGTGTACAAAATAGATTCAAATTTAGCTCCTCCATTCCAAAATAATCGTAGTTATAGGATTTTCATGTGTCAAAATTTCAAAAAGAAGCGGATAATTTAATGAGGTATTCAAACATACAAGGTCAAATATAACGTTGTCTATTTAGGTCAATCCTCATAGTTCAAGAGTACTCTAAACGTGAATGCTTGTGTTTCAAAATTTTGAATGAAGCGCCAAAAGAGCCTCTACTCGCCTGAAACCGTGTGAGACCAATGTTTGGTAGTACAAGGAAATTACTTTTCTAATAACTCCGACCCGTGAAACCTACCGGCCCGATGTCCAAAGGTCTAACCCGGGGTAGGTTTGTAGCTTCATCTAGACGCCACGCAACCGCATCCGAAAAACATTCATACACAATGGCCGCCTAAGAACACATGTGCGTGGCCGAAATCACTCTCGCCCACTATTTGGGACACCCGGGATTACCATCCTACCCCCGACCCGCAGTAGGTCCGAAATTTAAGAGGGGGGCAAAGTTTGTACTTTCCCCAAATTTCAAACAAGCGCGTCCCATCTTCTGTTCAAAAAAGCCAAAAACAAGCGCGTCCCAGACCGAAACATGGTTCCCCCCCACCCGTCCGATTCCCCATTCGTACTCCGTGGGCACCAAAACTACCTCTCCACAAACCGCGAAACCCCGGCGTCCTCCGTCCGCCACCCCATCCCACCCATCAACCGCCGCCCTCCTCCATCACGCCGGAGCCGATACCCCGACGTCGTCGTCCACCGCAACCTCAACCGCAACGCCCTCCACGGCTAGTAGTTGAAGCCGAGGCCGAGCCGTCCGTACCCGAGCCAGTTCAACCACGCCGTCCTGCGCCTCACCGCTGCCGCTCCAACTTCGCCATCCTCCACCGCACCGGAGTTGTTCCTACTACGCCGTCCTTCGCCGCCTCGGATTTGCTTCCCCTCCGCTGACATACGACCACGACAACGCAGTCAACAATTTGGCCATGGGTTCGTCCAAGCCTGCACCCTCCAGAACATCGGTTTCCCCGGTAAAAATAAGAAGATCGGCGCGACATGTGGAGGTGACCACACCGGCAACCGAAAAAGGTACTCCTCTTCCCTTATTCGTGCAAATATTACGTCTCTGCTTGCACGGTATTCATCCCACAGAAGACACTAGTTGACCGCTTCTTCTTGATACTAGATGTTCCTAGTAACTCGCGATGCACAAGGTTTCTCCTCATATACTATTTCACCTTAGCTAGAGGTCCGTCGCCCCCCTGAATTTCAACTTCTGGCCAGTTGATTCCCAATTAACGGAAGCATTCCCCGGCATAACAGGCGCTAGTACGCCTCTTATGCTGGGGAAGCAGCGCCTTGGTGTTTATCTTAGGGGCGTGTGCGGCCTAGAGCTACTGGTGCCCGATCTGGAGGTCGGACGGATTAAAGGGATGGCCTGGGGGCGCTGCCAAGCACGGCGGTGGTGTGAGGTCGATGGGAGGGCGGGGCGGCGGAGGCTGGGGTCTGGTCCGGTGGTCGCTGGCGGTTCGAGAAAGATCGTCAATAGTGACTGGCGGGAGGTAGACGAAGGCCATCTGCCCATTCCTTATAGATCGGATGGTTCATTAAAAAAATCGACTGACCTATTTATTTTCAGTCGACTGGCGGTTCGAGAAAGATCGTCAATAGTACCTGCATTTCCTGTGCTCATATATTGCAAAATCATACGGAGTAGAATCTAATTTTGTTTTCCATGCAATGTTGTAGAGCTATCATATGTCTCCTGTCATTTATTTTTCAGCCACCTGCTATCTGCTACTTTTACAGTGCACTAGTTCTGCACACACTTCACCCTTACTCTCACTATTGTGTTTTTATGCAAGAGTATTTCAGACTCTGCTGCCATGAGAGAAGCCAAAAAGGAAAGAGAGAAGTCTCTCCAGGTTCGTATGTGGGTAGGCAAGACACGTTATAGCGCTATAAAGGGTGAAGTGTCAGCAGATGGAGACGGTAAACGTAGCTCTGGAGTTGATGACCTCGCTCGCAATGAACCACCATCCCAGGTGCTTGCTTTAACCTCGCGGTGTCATATGTGGTTGCATGTTCCATATGGTGTCTAGCTTGTATTCGAAAGGCCGAAGTCGATAAGATAAGGAAAGATATTTTTTTACATGAACCACCATCTCGTGAGCACCAGAAGACAAATAGCTAGTCAGGGCACTGGACGAGCCAGTGACAAGCCCAGCAAAGATAGGCGTCACCTGGAAGGCAACTAAAAAGCTGCGATGGTGGCAAACCAAACCGCCTCCCACCAGGCTCTCAGGACCTAGATGATCATGCTCACAACTCCAGCCGGATGTCTAGCTTGTATTGCTTCCAATTTGGTTGAATTGCATCTGCTTAGCTTACACATTATACCTTTGAATATGACATGCCTTTCTGTTTTTGGTACATACTAGTACATCTGTGTTTAACCATGTTCTTACATCAAACTAATGTTCTTGTGTATCCCTCATCAATCACTTATGACGAGGCAGGCACGCAAGGGGACTACTCCTCATTTAAAGAATGCAGCGTCAGCCTCCCGACCTGATTCTCAAGAAACAGAAATGCTAGATGAAGATAGTGAATGTAGCTCTGTAGTTTATTACAGCATTTCCCCTACACTAGCATCGCAGGTGCTTGCTCTAACTTGGCAGCGTGATATGTGGTTGCATGTTGCATATGGTGTCTAGACTGTAATTCTTACAATCTGGTTAAACTGCATGTGCTAGTCTACTTAGCTTATACATTATACATGTTAATGTGACATGCGTTCCTGTATTTAGTACATAGTACATCTGTCTATTAAGCATGTCCTTACATAAAACTATTGTTTTTTTGTATCCCGCATCAATCAACATGACGAGACACCTTTAGTATATGCAGTGCGATATTATTTGCATCTTTCATATGATTTATAGCATGCACTGCTTCTAATTTGTTGAAATTCCATTTATGATGGGACGCTTTTAACTTGGCAGAGTCATATTGGTTGCATCTTTCATGTGGTGTCTAGCTTGCATTGCTTCTTATTTGCTAGAATGGTTTCTGCTTAGTTTACACAAACAGTTGTGAACATGCCATGCCATCCTGTTTTTCGTACATATTCCATCCTGGTATCATGTGTTTTCCTTACATCAAATTAGTGATTGTTAGTATCATGCATGAATGAGTTCTGAAGAGAGAATTTTATTGCTTTTTCTTGTCGATTTTCTTGACAATTCAAAATCAATAAAGCGGAAGGAAGTTAGCAAGGCAGCGGATAAAGGTGCTCCTTCCGAACGAAGGGCCTCTATAGTTTCTACTCCTCCACACCCCCAAGATGATTTCCAAGACAACACATGCATAGACACTCAACAAAGTTGTGTTTATGATGAGCACGTCTCCCCTAGTGCAGCATCACCGGTGCTCCCTCTAACTTGGCACTGTTATATGTGGTTGCATGTTATGTGTGATGTCTATCTTGTATTGCTTCTAATTTTGTTGAATTCCATCTGCTTACTTTACACATTATACTTGAAATAAGACATGTGTTCATGTTTCTAGAACATACAATATCTGTCTATCACACCATGTTCTTACATCAAATTACTACTGTTGTGTAACATGCAACAATCACATATCATAACACACGTTTGACTTCGGAGTGTGATATAGGTTACATCTCACATTCTTTTCTAGCTTGTACTACTAATTTGTTGAAATGGCACTTATGACGAGACAGTTTTAACTTGGTAGAGTGATATTCGTTGCATCTTTCAAATGGTGTCTAGCTTTCATTGCTTCTAATTTGTTGAAATGCCTTCTCCTTAGTTTACACATCATAAGCTGTGAATATGCAATGTTGTGAATATGCAATGGCACTAATGACGAGAGACCTCTAACATGGTAGTGTGATGTTGTTTCCATCTTGCATATGATTTATTTCTTGTACTGCTTCACATTTGTTTAAACGCCATTTATGATGAGACACTGTTAACTTGGCAGAGCGATATTTGTAGCATCTTTCATATGGTGTATACCTTCCATTGCATTGCTTCTAATTTGGTGAAATGTCTTCTTCTTAGTTTACACATCATAGTTCTGGTTTATCTCTTTCGTCCTGTTTTTCATACATATTACATCCTCCTATCATGTGGTTGTCTAACATCAAAGTTCAGTTCGTCTGCATCACGCATCAATTTGTTCTGAAGAACTAAATTTTTATTCGTTTTTCTTGTCGGCTTGACTTATCCTGGCACAGAGAAAGAGGAAGAAACACAGAATGGCAGGGAATGAGAAGCGGATGAATCCTGCAGATTCTGCTGGTATTGATGGTGCAATAGAAGGTCGAAGTCCAGCGGAAAATTCTACAAACACGGCATCCCATGCTACACGAGTTGCAAAAAAAGCCAAACAGAAACAAATAGCTGCCACCAAACAAGCAGAGACAGCCCTAGTTCTTGCAACACCTACCACAGTACTACCAGCTGCACGACTTACTCGTGCGTCAACTGAGCTAGCAGCACGTTCCCAAGCTCCCTTGCCACCTGACACTACTTCCCAAGCACTCTTGACACAAGACGAGTTGGCAATATCAGATGAACCTTGTGAGCTTCAATAGCAAGAAGGTAGTTGCTGGAGTCAAGTTACAGTTGCATGCTTCTTTATATGTAGTCTCACAGTTTGATGTACACTAACACTTCCTATGTTCGTTGTTGGACTAGCACCTAGGCGCAAAAGGAAACAAACATCAGGGATAATGCTGAATAGGTTAACTAAATCTAGAGGAGGAAGAATGGAGATCTGTTTTGAGGAAGGTTTAAAAAGGCCACGTGATGCTATAGAGTCAGCCAAGTTAGTATCAGAGGCAGCAGTTGTCGTTAGGTGTCATGTACGTATCCGCCCAACATGGATTCAGTACAGGAATGACAAAGACGAAACCCAGTTCAACACCTTCCTCGACCATTTATCTGTAAGTATGGTTATGTATGGAAACTAGTAATATCGTCTTGCTCTGTCCCATACTTTCTAGGTTGCTGATAATGAGACTCCCATAATTTACAGATGAGGTTCAAGTTGGATAGCCAAGATGATGCAACCAGACAAGCTTGCACCCATGTTTTCAAGTCTGCTCTGCGGCAGTATTGGTATAACTTGAGGAAAACTCACTTTGAAGGCAAGGCTAACAGTGAACTTTCCCAAACATCTCCAGTGGAAAATATATCGGATGAAGACTGGAGGGGCCTTGTTAAACACTGGTCTGATCCGAAGTATCAGGTACATTATATATATGTGATCAGATCACATGTTGAAGTCCTATTTATGCATGTGCCACACAAATCTATCTTCTTGTAGGTGAACTGTTCAAAGAACAAGGTCAACCGTACGAAAGTGAAATTCCAACAGACGATAGGATCTCGTAGCTATATTACACACTGCGAGGCTCTTGTAATTAGCTGTTGTTTCACTCTTTTCACTGTACCATATTATCAGATCTATATTGACTTGTTCGAAATGCAGAGGAAAGCCCTCAAGGACCAAAAAGTACCTGAACCAAATGATGTGGAAATCTTCAAGGACTGTCACACCAGCAAGAAGAAGGGCATGACTACACCAGTCAAAGCCGTTGTTGTAAGTCCTTAATCCCCATGCCTTTTAACTACTACTTACTCTAACTTGTGCCTTGAACTGCATGGTTTGCAGCCAATGTCTATTACTCTTTTCAATTTTATACACAATTGTCTTAGCGTATCATTGCACCTTACAAGGTTTAAAAGAGAGGAGTGATGTTCCTTTGATCTTGACCCATAATCTAGTTCCGTGCTGGACTTGCCCACACAACCTTACAATTGCCTGTTTGTCTATTCTCAGTTGTTTTGTGATATGAATGATGTCATACTATGCTTACCGTATTATAAACTTTGTCTCTTTATCCTTAGCCCTCAATACAATGTGAAGAAATAGACAATACATTAGCGATGGTACATGGTCATATGTTTGGAACCTGGTTTTATTATGTACTTTGCAATAAAATACAACTAATACTTTACATGGGTTCACCAGAATAAGTTCTGTATATAGACCAAAGCAATTTTGTTTGGTTTTGCTGCCACCTTAATATCTTCTGTTCTGGTACTACTAATGTAAAACCTCAACTTTTCAGTGAGCTATGGAAAAAATGGTGGAACCGCCACCTTCTGAAGGTGGCGAGGCAACTATAACCGCAATGTCAGCTCTTGCTGCAGTGGGTCAGTACCTGTCCACTAACGGTGCCAAAAGCACGTTCCTGCGTAACACTGGGTTGGTTGTTAAGGCAATATCGTCCAAATTGCCTCATGATCAAGATATGCAAGCTCAAAGCAATGTTGTATCTGCGCTCCAGACACAAGTCCATTCCCTAACAAAGACCCTTTGTGAAACAAGGAGAAACATTGCTCAATGTCATCAAGATATGCATGGTTTTGAAACCAGACTATCAAACATTTGCTATGTTGTTTAGGAGCCTAGGGGAAATGAAGGCGAGGGTTATGGTGCTCCATCGGACAATACATCATGAAAATGTAACAGTCAGGTCAAATGAACTGAGCTTCTAAACTTCTGGTGGTGCATTTATCTGCTAGACTGTTAAGTTTTATGCCAACCTTGCTTTTGTTATATGGTTGTAATTTGTTTTGGTGCGATACCAAATTTATTCTTAACGTGCAGCCACCGGCTGAAGAAAACAGCAAACCATTTTTGCATAGTGTAGGGCGTTCGCTATATTTGCACTGGTGGCGATCTTTGATGGCGAGTGGATGTAATCTGTGCAATCGCCTTAATAGCCTAGCATTAGTTTCGGCCTTATTTATTTCCTAGTCTTATTTTTCCCTGGTTTGCTAGTGGCCGCAACTACTATCGGCGTTCTGGGAACGGGGGACCCCAGACTTGCCTGCCTGCGGCCTGCGGCGTGGCTCAAAGGGGGGCCCAGCGCGGCCCATCTTCACCAACACAAAACCAAGACCCTCGCGAGGGGCCAAGCCTCGCGGGGCGGACAACGTGGAGCTTCCTCAGGCACGGCCTCATCAGGCTGGCTCACGAGGAGGCAGAGAGACCAAGGCGGGGTACCTCACGAGGTGCCCGAGACGCAAGCCATGACGACCAAGGGCGCCAGGCGGGTGCCAGCCCGCGCAGTGTCCTCCTTTCCTCTTTGGTGCAAAGGGGGCAAGCGCAGCCGCGGAGTACCGAGGCATCAGGCAAAGGTTGCCATTTCGGTGCAACGAGACCAAGACCAGGAGGACTACGAGATGGAGGTCATCGTGGAGCCTGAGACAGCGTCATCACCAGAGCTTTGTGCAGGCGAAGACTACTTTTGTCAGGATAGCTGGTACTAGCTGTCCCCCTTCAAATTAGCCCGCCATTGTTGGCTCCCTTCTCGCTCGATATTTGGGAAGAGGACTAGGGCCTCTATAAATAGGAAAAGCCACCTGCAAGAGGGGGCAGCTGGGTGAGAGGAGGCTCTTTAGAGAGGGGTTCGATCAGAGAAAGAGAGAGAGAAATGTGACTGAACTCCTCCCAGCAGTTCATCGCCCCAGCCAAGAACAGACCCTCGCGAGGCTGTTCTTCCTTGTATTGTTCATCATCATCAGCCCAAGAGGCAATCCACCACACCACACACTGGAGTAGGGTATTACACCACAACGGTGGCCCGAACCAGTATAAACCCTGTGTCTCTTGTGTTGTTCTTTCCATAGTTTAGATCTTAGCGAGGCGGAGGGGTGCAGGTAGGTAGGAGGCGAAATCTCAGCGCGCACCCCAGTGTTCGAACCTCAAGGGTCTGCCGGAACCTGAAATCCGACATTTGGCGCGCCAGGTAGGGGTGTGCTGGGATTCGTCTTCCCCCACCCCGTTCTCCTCCAACCGTCACGCCCATGTCTGACGCTCGTCGGGCCCGCACCGAGCGCCGGGCCGCTCTTGCTTCACGCGTCGCCCAGACGGCCCCTGTCGGCGGGCGTCCTCGCCGTTCCCCATCACCTGCCGTCAACGCCACCACCAGCCCGGAGGGTGACGAGCAGCAAGCATCGTCTCAGCATCCGTCCGCGCGGCAAGACGGCCGCACCGCAACTCCCTCGCTCACCCCAGCTGGTTCTTCATCCCGCGCACTCCGCACGCCCATGGAGGCTCGGGCTGCACTCATCGCGGCAAATGAGCTCCTGCACTACCGTCCCGTTGACTACGTCTACGAAGAATGGCTCGACCGCGTCGCCGAGCTCGTCCGCGCTGCAGGGGACAGTCCTGCGCCGTCCGTTCCGCTGCACCGCACCCCGCCCTGCGCGGGCGATGAAGCTCCGGCGGCGCCCCGGCCGCCTCCTCCTCAGGAAGGCGCCATGGCTCCAAGGCGCGTGGCCCCTGGGTGGAACCTGCTCCGTCAGGTGCCAGCGCGGCAAGAGCAGAGCTGTCAAGAAGTCCCTCGCCCGCAAGAAGCTGCCCGGGCGCTCCCTGCTCCAGCACGTCGCGACCATGCTCCTGCTCCCGTGCGTCAAGACTCCGCGTTGCTCCCTGCTGCAGCGCGTGGGGACATGCAAGACCAAGCTCCCCGTCACCCAAGGCCTCCCGTGGCCACAACAGGCTGCCGCGCCTTCACCGCCGAGCTACACAGCGTCGCGTGGCCCGGCAAGTTCAAGCCAGACCTGCCTCCTCGCTACGACGGCACGGCTGACCCTGCGGAGTTCCTCCAGCTCTACGAGCTGGGCATCGAAGCTGCCAACGGAGACGAGAAGGTCATGGCGAACTAGTTCCCCATGGCGCTCAAGGACGGGGCCCGCAGCTGGCTCCTGAACCTGGCTCCGGGCACAATCTCCTCCTGGGACGAGATGCACACCCGCTTCATCGCCAACTTCCAAGGCACTCGCGACCGGCCACCCGCCGTGAGCGACATGTGCCGCATCAAGCAACAGCCTGGGGAGACCCTGCAGAAGTACATCCAGCGCTTCAACAACGCACGCCTCAAGATTCCCAAGGTAACTGAGGAGGCCATCATCTCAGCCTTCTCCGACGGCGTGCGCGACGTCAAGATGAAGGAGGAGCTGGCGATGCATGAAGACCTGTGCACTTCCTTGGAGCTGTTCAACCTGGCAACCAAGTGTGCCAGGGCCGAGGAAGGGCGTCTCTCCCTCCTCGAGCTGCCTGCCGCAAACCCAGAAGAGAAGAAGCCCAAGGCGAAGGATGTGAAGCGCAAGGGGGCTACCGTGCTCGCGGCAGAACCAGACACCAAGCGGGCCAGAGATCAGCCCGAACCTTCCAAGGGCAGCCGGTACTGTGTGTATCACGACCTCCACACCCACAACACCAACGAATGTCAAGAGCTCTGAGCCGTGCGATAAGGAAGGATCGGCCGTCGCCCTGACCGCGGTGACCGGGGCTACGGTCGAGGAGGAGGAAGGAACACAGGACGCTGGGAAGACCGTGGCCCGCGCCAAGGGTGGCGCGATCAACCTTGCGAGGATCGCTGGCAAGACCCGCCTCGCGAGGGAGACTGGAGGGATCAGCCTTGCGAGGATCGCCCGCAAGGCAACACCGGCCTCCCACCGCTGCCGCCGCAGCCAAGGAGAAACGAGGACCGCCACCAGGACGAGGGGGCTGGGGGCTTCCAGGAGCCGCGCACGATCGCCTGCATCCTGGGCGGGGCACAAGCCCCAGCCTCTCAGCGCATCTTCAAGCAGTTCGCCCGCGAAGTGAACGCAGTCCTCCCCAGGCTCGAAGCCACAAGCCCGCTCAGGTGGTCGGCGTGCGCCATCACGTTCAGCTCAGCAGATCATCTCAAGTGTGCGGCTACAGCCGGAGTCCTCCCGATGCTTTGTTCCCCAATCGTCAGCAACGTGGTGGTCACCAAGACCCTCATCGATGGCGGGGCAGGGCTCAACGTCCTGTCCGTGGAAACATTCAACAATCTCCAAGTGCCCTACAGCCAGCTTCAGCCAACCAAGCCTTTCTCCGGTATCACCGACGGCTCCACGGTCTCGATTGGACAGTTCCGCCTCCCTGTCACCTTCGGGCACGCGACAACTACCGCACCGAGCTCATCGACTTTGATGTTGCTCACATTCGCCTGCCGTACAACGCCATCCTTGGGTACCCAGCGCTGGCCAAGTTCATGGCCGTAACTCACCACGGCTACAACGTCCTCAAGATGCCATGAAGCGGCGGAGTCATCACGGTGCCCTGTGAAGAGAAGGACGCGGTGTGTTCCCTGGAATGAGCCTTTCAGGCCGCGTCACTGGAAGACCCGAATCGCGGAAGCAGGAGGCCTCCCGAGACCGCCCCTAAGAAGAAGAAGACATCGTCCGGCCCGACCACTCAGGAGGCAGGCCCCTCTGGGCCCGCGCCTGCCCAGGGGGAACCTCCTTCCATCGCATAGGAAAGCGCGCCCGGTGCCCTCCTCAGGCAGGGCTCGGGGGCTCTCCCCTGGAGGGCCACCGACCTAGCTAGGGTCACGAGGGAGGCGCTCGGGCACCACATGGAGGCGTGTTTCGAAGCACATTTCCCTCAAGAAGGAGCAAGGCAAGGAGATCCAGACCCTCAGGAGTTCGTCAGCAAGGCCATTCAGGAGCTACAGGAGTCAAGAGTCATGAAAGGCGGCCGCCGCCTACCAGCAGTGGCTCCCCATCCAGGCGAGGATGGTGGGCTGCGCGTCTGCATCGACATACCAGGGCTCAACCGAGTCGCCTCTCTGGAGCGCCTCTGGCCCTCGCGAGCGGGGCGCTGCGGAGGCCCACCCCACAGCTACGTTCGCATGCCTTACGGCTTGCCGAGCGCGGCTGCCACGTACCAGTGCCTCATGAGGGGCATCACGGAGGCACGAGAGGCCAGGCGTTCCACAGCCCTGGCGGGGATGGAGATGGTCCGCGAGGAGCCACCAGCGCCTCCGGAGCTTCCCGAGGCCCCTGGGCCTGGGGGCTCGTGAGGATCGGCTCTCGCGGCCCACCGAGCCTGCTACACCAACGCTCCTTCGTCCTGAACGTCATCAGGTGACATCTTTCGAGTTTCATTTCCTGCTGGGAGCGCCCCCCCAGGGCTGCATTATTCCCAGGCCGCGTGGGTCCGTCCCTGCGGTGTGTATCCCAGTTTATTTCATGTTGTTAGCTTACCTTGTTGGGGGCGCCCCTCGGGCTGCATGATCCCCAAGCCGCTCGGGCCAGGCCCAGCGACACGTATCCCATTTGCGTTTATTTCCGATTATGCGTTAGACCCACCATGCTTGATTATTTGATGCCGGTCCACGGCACCTCTTCTTCTCCATGCCGACCACTTGCACGTTAAAGGGGGGGTACCTGAGCATCACGGCTCAGGGCTCTTACTGGCTCTCCGGCCCTCACCCTCTGGCCTTGTCCATGGCACCGCGACCTAGCATAGCAGCGACGGCTGAGACCAGCTCGACGGCCGGGACCCGAGGACGTAGAGTTCTGACATCTAACCAAATTTGCAGGGACACATCACAAGATAAGGCCCAGTGCCAGGCGCAACCCGCCTAGAAGTAGGGCCCCGTGAGTCTCGCGCTGGCTCACGGGTGCCCAGATACACCTCGCCAGGCCCTACCATGCCAGCCACGTGTCAGGGCAGGGCTGTACACGCCCCGGGGCCTCCTCCCGGAGGGGGGCCCCCTCCCACGTACCAGTGGAAGCCCCATGGTCCGCGCTGGCTGACGACACTGCCGAGGAGCGGCTATGCCCGTACACATACGGAAGCGCTATGCTCCGCGCTGGTGATAAATAACTGAGGGTGGCCCCCGGGCCGCATCAACCTCAGGGAGCCCAGAGCTCAGTGTCTAGCCTCATCGTAACGCCTCCCCTCGGGAGTGCAGCGCGAGGGGGCTGGGCACGGGGGCTGCGCCAGGGTCATACCCAGACGCACGCCACCCAGCCAGGTCCCCTCGGGCTTGGTTCGTCGCGCGTCTCTCTCCGAGTGAAGCCAAGGTACGAAGGCCGTTTGAGCGTCAAGGGGGACCCCTGAGCATCGCGACTCAGGAGCCTAACTGGTCACGTAGCCCCTCACTCCGTGGCCCTGTCCTGGTTTCCGGTCGGGACCAACGTTGGGTGAGGCACGCGCGCGGCCGGGCTCTGCAGACGTAGAACGGTAGATCCACCCGCATCACACCTCCCTACTTGTTGTTCGTGCGCCAAGGGGGACTCCTGAGCATCGTGACTCAGGAGCCTAACTTGTCACGTGGCCCCTCACTCCTTGGCCCCGTCCTGGTTTCCGGTCGGGACCAACGTTGGGTGAGGCATGCGTGGGGCCGGGCTCTGCCGGCGTAGAACATAAGCAAGTAGGAAGGAAAAGCGCAAATTTCAAGGAATTCAAAAGCAAATATTATAGTCCACACTGTTATCTCAATGCCAAACGCAAGTTTAAACGCCTCCCCGAGGCATGATACATGTGCATGAATTAAAGGCAGGACAGGAGCCACGACAGAGTCACTTGTCGGCGGTGGAGCAGCGCGGATTGGGTCCGCCTCATGGAGCGGTGGGGTCGGCAGCGCCTTGCTTCGGCTTGGTGCTGAAGGCCCAGAACTTCCCCAGTAGGGCCTCTGCGCGACCCTTCAGGGCCTCGGCAGCGGCAGCGGCACGCTCGCCGCTCACTGGCTCCAGCAGGCTGTCGAGGTCGACACCGGGATCGCGAAGGTAGATGTGGGTGAGGACCCGCGTCAGTGCTGCAGAAGACAGGACACGCACCTCGGCCTCGGCCGTGGGGCCAAGGGCGACATCTTCAAGAGCGCGAACCAGGAAGGGAAGCAGCTTGGCGGGGACGTCCTCGGCGCCAGCCAGTGGGCTCTCCAGGCCGCTGTCGTAAAGCGTCCTCATTGAGGAGCGAGCCCTCGCCTCCATCTCCATGAAGGCCACGCGGTCCTTGGCAAGAACCAGGGCCTCGTCGTCCAGCTTGGCCTTCTTCGCCCCCAACTCCTGCTCCAGCGCGCCTAGGCGGTCACGGCGTTTTCTGAGCTTGACCTCCCTCTCCTTGACAGCCGCCTCGCAAGCCTTCATGCCTTCTTCCTGCTCTTGGCGAAGGCGGGCCTCGTTCGTGAGCTGGTCCCGCAAATCTTGCAGTTCGCCCTCCAGCGCCTTGCAACGTCCACGGACGTCCACCACCTCCCCCAGGGCTGCGTCACGAGCAGCCTTCGCCTCAAGGACGGCCTACTTCTCCTCGTCGCAAGCCGTCGAGGCCTGGACCAGCGCCGCCCGAATTGAATTGTCGGAGCGAACCCATCCTGAAGCCAGCTCCAAGCGCCCGGCCACCAAGCAGGGGTCGGCGCCAAGAAGATCTTGCCGCAGTCGGTCCAGCTCAGCAACAACACGATCCAGAACGACAGAAGGAGTCGGAGAGACAGCAGCCGGTGGAGTAGGAGGAGAAGGCGGCAGCGCAGCCACAACATCCTGAGGCGGAGTCTACCGCGCCCCGACAGCTGTAGTGGCGGCGGCAGGCAAGAGCACCTCGGGAGACACTTGGGCCGTGGGGGCTGAGCTCGCCCCAGCCGGCTCAGCCAGGCCTCGCGAGGACGACCGGGCAGGAGAAGCCTGTGCGTCGCGGTCACCCTCCTTCGCGGGCAGAGGCGCTGCCACGGATGGAACCTCGGGAGCTCCCTTCGGCTTCTTTGCCGCGGGTGCCAGCCTATCCAAGAGATGCGAACGTTAAGCCTCAGAAGCAGAGCAAGAAATAAAGACAAGAATCGAATGCTTACGGGTCATCGCCAGTGAGCTCAAGCGGCCTCCGGCCAAATTTGAAGCCTGAAAGCCGGCTGGAAGGGTCAACCTCGGGAAGCTTGGAGGCGGAAGGTGCGTCTGCGGTCCGCCTCGGGGCCGGGGCAGACCCGCGGGAGATCAGCCCGGTCATGTCCTTCTTCGGGATTGGGGGCGAGCTCCCGCCGTCCTGCTCATCGTTATCCTCGTCGTCATCTTCGTCATCATCCTCGTCGTCATTGCTCGGAGAGAGGCGGAGAACGCGGGACCTGTGCCGGGGGGGAGCCGTCATCCTCTCCGTCAGTCGCCTCGGAGTCAGGCCCTTTTTCCCGCTCCCCTCCTTCCTCCTCTTCGCTGGAGTCGTCGGAGGGCACGTCCACCGGTTCCTCGGGAGTTTCCATGGGCACGGGCCCATCCCCGTTGAAGACGGGCATGGACTCCGCTACCTGCTCCCAGTCGTCGCGGAGGAACAAGGGCGTAGGAGCGCCCACCAACCTCGCCACATTGCCCCCGACCAGAGATTGGAGAACCATAGCTAGGTCTCCATCGGCCAAGGCCGCGGGGCTCGGACGGGGCCTCCACATTGGAAGTGAGTACCGCCGAAGCGGAGCCAGCTGGTGCTCCAGGAACTCCCTCAGCAGCGATGCACCGGTCAGCTTCACCGCCGCCATGTCGGTCGGCCTCAGATCTGCGTCCATCTTCTCCAACACTAGTTTCGCGCGGGGGTCCGCGAGCTCCACTCGACCCCAATCGCTGGAGCTCGTGGGCTGCTCTATGGGCAAGATCAGCCGAGGGTGGATGCGCCCAGCATCCACCAAGACCACTTGCTCCTGAAGCCCTCACTCCTTTTCCCGGGGTTCGAAATGGCAATGGCGCCACCGTACGCGACGAAGCTCGCGCATGCGGAAGCAGTACCGCGAGAGGTCCGGAGGTAGAAGTAATGGCGCAGCAAGGCCACTGAGGGCTGCACCCCTACGTGAGCCTCGCAGTAATAGGCGAAGATTGCCAGGAGAAGGACGGAGTTGGGGTGGAGATGCAGGGCTTGTAGCTTATAGTGGCAGAGGACAGAGAAGAAGAACTCGGAGAAGGGAGGCACCAGGCCAGCAGCAATGGCACTTACGAAGAGCGGGTAGAAGGTGCTCCCTTGACCCTCAGGGGTGGCGGAGCCGGCTTTAAACACCTTCGCCCCGTTGATGCCCCGCACCGTCGCCATCGGGCGCAACCGGGCAAGGCTCGCCTCCGACACGTTCGGCGGGTCCAGGGCAGACGAGTACCAAGCTACGGCCGGGGGCTGACGAGGCGCCATGGCTTCCTAGGTCACACGGTCAGAGTGGATCTGGAAATTTTGGAGGGAGGAAGGAGAGGTGCAAGAAAGGGGATCTGAGCAGCAACCAGGGAAAGCAAGAAGCAAAGCCTAGGTGGATGCCGCTCCTTTATCAACTCGCGCAGTTGCTAAGGCGCCCACGTCCAATCAACCGCCACGCGGCGCCCAAGGCCGCAGGCTGTTAGGGCCCATGGCGCTTCACTCTTGCCCTTCCGCCTCCCTGCACGGCCAAGTCTGGGCGCGCCTTGGGCCCGGGGGCTACTGTCGGCGTTCTGGGAACGGGGGTCCCCAGACTTGCCTGCCTGCGGCCTGCGGCGTGGCTCAAAGGGGGGCCCAGCGCGGCCCATCTTCACCAACACAAAACCAAGACCCTCGTGAGGGGCCAAGCCTCGTGGGGCGGACAACGCGGAGCTTCCTCAGGCACGGCCTCATCAGGCTGGCTCATGAGGAGGCGGAGAGACCAAGGCGGGGTACCTCACGAGGTGCCCGTGATGCAAGCCATGACGACCAAGGGCGCCAGGTGGGTGCCAGCCCGCGTAGTGTCCTCCTTTCCTCTTTGGTGCAAAGGGGGCAAGCGCAGCCGCGGAGTACCGAGGCATCAGGCAAAGGTTGCCATTTCAGTGCAACGAGACCAAGACCAGGAGGACTACGAGACGGAGGTCATCATGGAGCCCAAGACGGCGTCATCACCAGAGCTTTGTGCAGGCGAAGACTACTTTTGTCAGGGTAGCTGGTACTAGCTGTCCCCCTTCAAATTAGCCCGCCATTGTTGGCTCCCTTCCCGCTCGATATTTGGGAAGAGGACCAAGGCCTCTATAAATAGGATCAGCCACCCGCAAGAGGGGGCAGCTGGGTGAGAGGAGGCTCTTTAGAGAGGGGTTCGATCAGAGAAAGAGAGAGAGAAAGGTGACTGAACTCCTCCCAGCAGTTCATCGCCCCAGCCAAGAACAGACCCTCGCGAGGCTGTTCTTCCTTGTATTGTTCATCATCATCATCCCAAGAGGCAATCCACCACACCACACACTGGAGTAGGGTATTACACCACAACGGTGGCCCGAACCAGTATAAACCCTGTGTCTCTTGTGTTGTTCTTTCCATAGTTTAGATCTTAGCGAGGCGGAGGGGTGCAAGTAGGTAGGAGGCGAAATCTCTGTGTGCACCCCAGTGTTCGAACCTCAAGGGTCTGCCGGAACCCGAAATCTGACAACTACCATGGGCCATATACGAGTCGTAGGATCCATGGGTCTCCTACGGGCCGTCGATAAATGGGCCTGTAATCAGTGGGCCTCGGGCCGTCGGATAAATGGGTCTACATGGGCCGTAATCGGGCGTAATTGGTATCAGCCCAGCACGGTAACAGGCCATTAACAGGCCGTAGGACAACAAAGGCTTAATTCTGTCACGGGCATAACGGGTCGTTAATGGGCCAGAATATAGGACGGGCTGGAAACGGTGCAACGGGTTAACAGGCCAGAAACGGGCCGACTCTTGCCATGGGCCGAATTTGGCCCATTAGGGTAACAGGCCAGTAACGGGCCGACTCTTGCCATGGGACAAATTTGGCCCATTAGGGGAACAGGCCAGTAACGGGCCGACTCTTGCCATGGGCCGAATTTGGCCCATTAGGGGAACAGGCCAGTAATGGGCCGGAAGTAATCGAGGGCCGAAAAGGAGCCCAAGAACATATGGGCTGTCAATAGGCCGAAAGCTAACACGGGCTAGAAACGGCCCATGTAAATCACGGGTCGTTAACAGGTATAAAGAAAATAACTGTTCATTATGGGCTAGAGTCACCATGGGCCTGTAAAGGGCCGAAAGATACGAAGGCCTCATATGGGCCGAAAGACGTCGTGGGCCATACATGGGCCGAAAGTGAAATGGGCTGGTGTTATATTCAACGGCCCACATGACGTTGTTGGGCCAATTTCCTTTAGGGCCTAACGGGTGGTGAGTTAACGGGCCGTAAAATGGGCTATTTGCGAAGAGATCGTTAACGGCTTTTCATGGGCCAGCCCGTTAACTTTTGACCAAGTCAAACGGCTCGGCTTTGTAAACTAAATGGGCTAGTGGTGGGCCGTGGCACGTGTCGACATATCATAGGCGCCTATTGATGACCCACAAGTATAGGGGATCTATCGTAGTCCTTTCGATAAGTAAGAGTGTCAAACCCAACGAGGAGCAGAAGGAAATGATAAGCGGTTTTCAGCAAGGTATTCTCTGCAAGTACTGAAATAAGTGGTAACAGATAGTTTTGTGATAAGATAATTTGTAACGAGCAACAAGTAACAAAAGTAAATAAAGTGCAGCAATGTGGACCAATCCCTTTTGTAGCAAAGGATAAGCCTGGACAAACTCTTATATAAGGAAAAGCACTCCCGAGGACACATGGGAATATCGTCAAGCTAGTTTTCATCACGTTATATGATTTGCGTTCGGTACTTTGATAATTTGACATGTGGGTGGACCGGTGCTTGGGTGCTGTTCTACTTGAACAAGCATCCCACTTATAATTAACCTCTATTGCAAGCATCCGCAACTACAACAAAAGTATTAAGGTAAACCTAACCATAGCATGAAACATATGTATCCAAATCATCCCCTTACGAAGCAACGCATAAACTAGGGTTTAAGCTTCTGTCACTCTAGCAACCCATCATCTACTTATTAATTCCCAATGCCTTCCTCTAGGCCCAAATAATGGTGAAGTGTTATGTAGTTGACGTTCACATAACACCACTAGAGGCTAGACAACATACATCTCATCAAATTATCGAACGAATACCAAATTCACATGACTACTAATAGCAAGACTTCTCCCTTGTCCTCAGGAACAAATGTAACTACTCACAAAGCATATTCATGTTCATAATCAGAGGGGTAATAATATGCATAAAGGATCTGAACATATGATCTTCCACCAATTAAACCAACTAGCATCAACTACAAGGAGTAATTGACACTACTAGCAACCTACTAGCACCAATCCCAGACTTGGAGACAAGAATTGGATACAAGAGATGAACTAGGGTTTTGAGATGAGATGGTGCTGATGAAGATGTTGATGGAGATTTCCCTCTCCCGATGAGAGGAGCGTTGGTGATGACGATGGCGATGATTTCCCCCTCCGGGAGAGAAGTTCTACTGGATCCCTAGATTGGTTCCGCCAAGGTTCCGCCTCATGGCGGCGGAGTTTCGTCCCGAAAGGTTGCTTCTGTTTTTTTTCTCGACGAAAGACTTCATATAGCAGAAGATGGTCATCGGAGAGCCACCAGGGGGCCCATGAGGTTGGGGGCGCGCCCTAGGGGGGGCGCGCCCCCCACCCTCATGGACAGGGTGTGGGCCCCCTGGTCTTCATCTTTGGCGAGGATTTTTCATTATTTATTATCAGGTATTCCGTGGAGTTTCAGGACTTTTGGAGATGTGTAGAATAGGTCTCTAATATTTGCTCCTTTTCCAGCCCAGAATTCCAGCTGCCGGCATTCTCCCTCCTTACGTAAACCTTATAAAGTAAGAGAGAATAGCCATAAGTATTGTGACATAATGTGAAATAATAGCCCATTATGCAATAAATATCGATATAAAAGCATGATGCAAAATGGACGTATCAACTCCCCCAAACTTAGACCTCGCTTGTCCTCAAGCGAAAGCCGATAACAATAAATATGTCCCCATGTTTAGAGGTAGAGGCGTCGATAAAAATAAAATACGGACATGAAGGCATCATGATTATTCTCATAACAGCAACATATATAGATATTGTCATATGATTACTTATGTTCAAGTGATGATCTATTCACCATGCAAAAGTATGAATCAGAAACCTTATTGAGAACCAACAAACTATAACCTCAGTCATTGAAGCAATTGCAATTTATCATAACATCGGAAAGAGTCTATGTCAAAGCTAAAAAGCAAGTCCACATACTCAACTATCATCTAGTTCTTCACAATTGCTAACACTCACGCAATACTTGTGGTTACGGAGTTTTAATTGGACACAGAGAAAGATAGGGGCTGATAGTTTCGCCCCACAACCTTTTACCTCGAGGGTAATGTCAACAATAATAACTCATGCCCCCCTACATCCAACAATATATATAATAGGTTCTTTCCAACATGATGGGCTTGCCAAAGGATAAAATGAAAAAGGGAGAGGTGAAGATCACCATGACACTTGCATAAGGTAGAAGATAATAATAAAAGATAGGCCCTTCGCAGAGGGAAGCAGAGGTTGCCATGCGCTTTTATGGTTGGATGCACAAAATCTTAATGCGAAAGAACGTCACTTTATATTGCCCCTTGTGATATGAACCTTTATTATGCAGTTCGTCGCTTTTATTACTTCCACATCACAAGATCGTATAAAGTTTAGTTCTCCCACACTAATCATACATATTTAGAGCAATTTTTATTTCTTTGCACCGATGACAACTTACTTGAAGGATCTTACTCAATCCATAGGTAGATATGGTGGACTCTCATGGCAAAACTGGTTTAAGGGTATTTGGAAACACAAGTAGTATGTCTACTTGGTGCTGAGAATTTGGCTAGCATGAGGGGGAAAGGCAAGCTCAACATGTTGGATGATCCATGACAACATACTTTATCTCGGATATAAGAAAACATAACCCATTACGTTGTCTTCCTTGTCCAACATCAACTCTTTAGCATGTCATATTTTGATGAGTGCTCCCAATCATAAAAGATGTCAATAATAGTATATTTATATGTAAAACCTCTCTTTCCTTATTACTTCCTATTAATTGCAACGATGACCAAAGCTATGTCTACCAACTCCCAACAACTTTTAATTGCCACACACTTTCTATGTGAAGTCATTACTATCAATAAGATCAATATGATCTCTTGTTTCTTCTTATTCTTTTTCTCTTTTCTTTTATTCACCCAAGATCATAGAAAGAAAATCAAGCCCTTGACTCAACACTAATCTTTATTATATATCTCATGGACTAGATTACATAGAGAGATCATAAGGCAAAACTCAAAACTTTATTCTACTAGATCAAAATACTACTAATAGGATCGAACTAAGGAAAACGGTAAAGATAGGATTTGTGATTGTGATACGATACCGGGGCACCTCCCCCAAGCTTGGCTGTTGCCAAGGGGAGTTCCCATACCCATGTGATTATATCTCCTTCTTTGTTGTTGGTGAAATATTCTTGGCGATGATTCCTCTCAGGATACGATTCTCCTCCTCGAGCTTGTTGACTTGCTACTTGAGGTCCATTGTTTCCTTACGAAGCTTTCCTGTGACGGCTAAAGCTCCTTGCACCCAAGGGTGTTTCATAGCTGCGGGAGAACAAGTGACACTCCTCTTCATATTTTCATAAGAAAGAAATCTAACATTGGAAGGGATAATCGAGTTTGGAATAGCTGAGCTCTGTAGTTCCCCCATCGTGAACCCAGCTCAGAAGCGAGAGGTGACTTCTTGATCCTCCATGACATCTACCCTCATTAAGTCAGCCTCCATCTCTTCCTCCGTTGCTGGCCCAAAGTGGTCAAGGTCGCTGTTTACCCTTGGTTCCGGTGCCGGATTAGATACCCGGTTCTCCCCGACCGACTCTCGAGAAGACATATTGCTCTAATCTATTCCTTTTCGGAGTCTGAAACGTTCTGGAAAGTGTCCCTTACGTATTCCTCTGGGGTTATGGTTTCAATAATATTGGTTTCAACATTTATGGGATTACTTGAGATATAATGTTTGATTCTTTGGACGTTTACCACCTTCAGATTTGTGCCTTCGAAGTTGTTGATTTTTATGGCACCGGAATGATAGACCTACTCGATAACATAGGGGCTTTCCCATTTAGAGAGAAGTTTTCCTGCAAAAAATCTTAAACGGGAGTTGTATAGCAATACATAATCACCTACATTAAACTCACATTTTTGTATCCTTTTGGCATGCCATCTTTTAACCTTTTCTTTAAACAACTTGGCATTTTCATAAGCTTGGGTTCTCCATTCATCAAGTGAGCTAATATCAAATAACCTCTTTTCACTGGCAAGTTTGAAATCATAGTTGAGCTCTTTAATAGCCCAATATACCTTATGTTCTAGTTCGAGAGGTAAGTGACATGCTTTTCCATATACCATTTTATACGAAGACATACCCATAGGATTTTTATATGCAGTTCTATAGGCCCATAATGCATCATCAAGTTTATTGGACCAATTCTTTCTAGACCTATTGACAGTCTTTTGCAAAATTAATTTGAGTTCTCTATTACTCAATTCTACTTGACCACTAGACTGTGGGTGATACGGAGATGCAATTCTATGATTGACGTCATATTTAGCAAGCATTTTACGGAAAGCACCATGAATAAAATGTGAACCACCATCAGTCATTAAATATCTAGGGACTCCAAACCTCGGAAAAATAACTTCTTTATGCATTTTAATAGAAGTGTTATTATTAGCACTACTAGTTGGAATAGCTTCTACCCACTTAGTAACGTAATCAATAGCAACTAAAATATGTGTATATCCATTAGAGGCAGGAAAAGGTCTCATATAATCAAAGCCCCAAACATCAAACGGTTCAATAACAAGTGAGTAATTCATAGGCATTTCTTGACGTCTACTAATATTACCAATTCTTTGACACTCATCACAAGATAGGACAAACTTACGGGCATCCTTGAAGAGAGTAGGCCAATAAAAACCGGATTGCAATACCTTATGTGCAGTTCCATCTCCCGCGTGGTGTCCTCCATAAGTTCCGGAGTGGCACTTGCGTAGGATCTGTTCCTGTTCATGCTCAGGTACACAACGTCTAATAACACCATCTACTCCTTCTTTATAAAGATGTGGGTCATCCCAAAATTAATGTCTCAAATCATAGAAGAACTTTTTCTTTTGTTGGTAAGTGAAGATAGGTGGTATGAATTTAGCAACAATGTAATTAGCATAATCATCATACCAAGGAGTACTACGAGAAGTACTTATGACATTTAATTTTTCATCAGGAAAACTATCATCAATAGGTAGTGGGTCATCAAGAACATTCTCTAACCTAGATAAGTTGTCTGCAACGGGGTTCTCAGCTCCTCTTCTATCAACAATATGCAAATCAAATTCTTGTGGCAAGATAACCCATCTAATAAGTCTAGGTTTAGCATCTTTCTTCTCCATAAGATATTTAATAGCAGCATGATCAGTGTGGATAGTTACTTCAGAATCAACAATATAAGGTCTGAACTTATCACAAGCAAATACAACTGCTAAAATTTCTTATTCAGTAGTAGCATAATTTCTTTGAGCATTGTCTAGAGTCTTACTAGCATAATGGATAACATTTAATTTCTTATCAACTCTTTGCCCTAGAACATCACCTAAAGCATAATCGCTAGCATCACACATAATTTCAAAGGGTAAATTCCAATCAGGTGGCTGAACAATAGGTGCAGAGACTAATGCTTTCTTAAGTATTTCAAATGCTTCTACACAATCATCATCAAAGACAAATGGTATATCTTTTTGTAATAAATTAGTCAGAGGCTGAGAAATTTTTGAGAAGTCCTTAATGAACCTCCTATAAAATCCAGCGTGACCAAGGAAACTTCTTATACCTTTGATGTCCTTGGGACACAGCATCTTTTCAATAGCATCAACCTTGGCTTTATCAACTTCAATACCTCTTTCAGAAACTTTATGCCCCAAGACAATACCTTCATTAACCATAAAGTGGCACTTTTCCCAATTCAAGACAAGATTAGTTTCTTCACATCTCTGCAAAACTCGATCAAGATTGCTCAAGCAATCATCAAAAGAAGATCCATAGACGGAAAAGTCGTCCATGAAAACCTCACAAATCTTTTCACAAAAGTCAGAGAATATAGCCATCATGCATCTTTGAAAGGTAGCAGGTGCATTACATAAACCAAAAGGCATACGTCTATAAGCAAAAGTACCAAAAGGGCATGTAAAAGTAGTCTTTGATTGATCTTTAGCCGACACAGGTATTTGAGAGAAACCAGAATAACCATCTAGAAAGCAGTAATGTGTATGTTTGCATAATCTTTCTAGCATTTGATCGATAAAAGGTAAGGGGTAATGATCTTTCTTAGTAGCCTTATTTAATTTGCGGAAATCAATTACCATCCTATAACCTGTAATAATTCTTTGTGGAATCAATTCATCTTTATCATTAGGAACAACAGTAATACCTCCCTTCTTAGGGACACAATGAACAGGACTTACCCACTGACTATCAGCAACGGGATAAATTATACCTGCCTCCAGAAGCTTTAGTATTTCTTTTCTTACCACTTCTTTCATTTTAGGATTCAGACGTCGTTGAGGATCACAAACTGGTTTGGCATCTGCTTCCAAATTTATTTTATGTTGACATAGAGTGGGACTAATGCCCTTAAGATCATCAAGAGTATATCCAATAGCAGCACGGTGCTTCTTCAGAGTTTTCAATAATCTTTCTTCTTCATGCTCTGAAAGGTTAGCACTAATAATAACAGGATATATCTTCTTTTCATCAAGATAAGCATATTTAAGATTATCAGGCAACGGTTTAAGCTCAAACACGGGATCACCCTTAGGTGGAGGGGGATCCCCTAGGATTTCAACAGGCAAATTGTGTTTCAGAATAGGTTCCTGTTTAAAGAATACTTCATCTATTTCCCTTCTTTCATTCATAAACATATCATTCTCATGGTCTAGCAAATATTGTTCTAAAGGATCACTAGGAGGTACGGCAATAGAAGCAAGACCAATAATTTCATCCTTACTAGGCAATTCTTCTTCACGGTGTTGTTTACTAAATTTAGAGAAATTAAACTCATGAGTCATATCATCTAAGCCGACAGTAACAACATCCCTTGTGCAATCTATGGTAGCATTAACAGTATTCAAGAAGGGTCTACCAAATATAATGGGACAAAAGCTATCTTGTGGGGAACCAAGAACAAGAAAATCAGCAGGATATTTAGTTTTCCCACACAAGACTTCAACATCTCTAACAATTCCCATTGGTGAAATAGTATCTCTATTAGCAAGTTTAATAGTGACATCAATTTCTTCTAACTCAACAGGTGCAATGTCATGCATAATTTCTTTGTATAAGTCAATAGGTATTGCACTAGCACTAGCACCCATATCACATAAGCCATGATAACAATGATCTCCTATTTTAACAGAAATAACAGGCATGCCTACCACAGGTCTAGGTTTATCTGTATCACGGGGTTTAGCAATTCTAGCAGTTTCATTACAGAAGTAAATAACATGCCCATCTATATTATCAGACAAGAGATCTTTAACAATAGCAATATTAGGTTCAACTTTAACTTGCTCAGGAGGTGTATATGTTTTAATATTGCTTTTACGAACCACAGTTGAAGCTTTAGCATGATCCTTTATCCTAACAGGGAAAGGTGGTTTCTCAACATAACAAGTACGAACAATAGGATCATTATAAGTGACAGTCTTTTCTTCAACTTTAATAGGTGCAGCTACTTTTACTTCTATGGGAGGATGATATTTAAACCACTTCTCCTAAGGGAGATCAACATAAGTAGCAAAAGATTCACAGAAAGAAGCTACTATCTCAGAATCAAGTCCATATTTAGTGCTAAACTTATGAAAAATATCGGTATCCATAAAAGATTTAACACAATCAAATTTAGGTGTCATACCTGACTCCTTAACTTCGTCGAGATCCCAATCTTTAGAGTTGCGTTTAATTCTATCCAATAAATCCCATCTAAATCCAATAGTCTTCATCATAAAAGAGCCAGCACAAGAAGTATCGAGCATGGTGCGATTATTTTCAGAAAGCCGAGCATAAAAATTTTGAAGAATTGTTTCTCTTGGGAGCTCATGATTGGGGCATGAATATAACATTGATTTAAGCCTCCCCCAAGCTTGAGTGATGCTTTCTCCTTCGCGAGGCCAAAAATTATATATATAATTGCGGTCACGATGAACAAGATGCATAGGGTAATACTTTTGATGAAATTCCAATTTCAATCTTCTATAGTTCCATGATCTCGTATCATCACATAGCCTATACCATGTCAATGCGTCTCCCTTCAAAGATAAAGGGAAGACCTTCTTCTTAGCAACATCATCGGGTATACCTGCAAGCTTAAATAATCCGCAAACTTCATCCACATATATTAGGTGTTCATCAGGATGCTTTATTCCATCTCCTGTAAAAGGATTAGCTAGAAGTTTTTCTATCATACCCGAAGGATACTCATAAGGAATTTCATTTTCAATAGGTTCAGTAGGTTGAGGAGCAACTCTTTGCTCTACTGGTCGGGGTGAAGATACCCCGAACAAGCCCCTCAGAGGATTACTTTCCATAGTAACAAGTGACAGTAAATTTCAGCACACTATATAAATTTTTCCTTACCAAATTCCACCTACCAAAGGCGCTTCACTCCCCGGCAACGGCGCCAGAAAAGAGTCTTGATGACCCACAAGTATAGGGGATCTATCGTAGTCCTTTCGATAAGTAAGAGTGTCGAACCCAACGAGGAGCAGAAGGAAATGATAAGCGGTTTTCAGCAAGGTATTCTCTGCAAGTACTGAAATAAGTGGTAACAGATAGTTTTGTGATAAGATAATTTGTAACGAGCAACAAGTAACAAAAGTAAATAAAGTGCAGCAAGGTGGCCCAATCCTTTTTGTAGCAAAGGACAAGCCTGGACAAACTCTTATATAAGGAAAAGCGCTCCCGAGGACACATGGGAATATCGTCAAGCTAGTTTTCATCACGTTCATATGATTCACGTTCGGTACTTTGATAATTTGACATGTGGGTGGACCGGTGCTTGGGTGTTGTTCTTACTTGAACAAGCATCCCACTTATGATTAACCTCTATTGCAAGCATCCGCAACTACAACAAAAGTATTAAGGTAAACCTAACCATAGCATGAAACATATGGATCCAAATCAGCCCCTTACGAAGCAACGCATAAACTAGGGTTTAAGCTTCTGTCACTCTAGCAACCCATCATCTACTTATTACTTCCCAATGCCTTCCTCTAGGCCCAAATAATGGTGAAGTGTTATGTAGTCAATGTTCACATAACACCACTAGAGGCTAGACAACATACATCTCATCAAAATATCGAACGAATACCAAATTCACATGACTACTAATAGCAAGACTTCTACCTTGTCCTCAGGAACAAACGTAACTACTCACAAAGAATATTCATGTTCATAATCAGAGGGGTAATAATATGCATAAAGGATCTGAACATATGATCTTCCACCAATTAAACCAACTAGCATCAACTACAAGGAGTAATTAACACTACTAGCAACCTACTAGCACCAATCCCGGACTTGGAGACAAGAATTGGATACAAGAGATGAACTAGGGTTTTGAGATGAGATGGTGCTGATAAAGATGTTGATGGAGATTGCCCTCTCCCGATGAGAGGAGCGTTGGTGATGGCCATGGCGATGATTTCCCCCTCCGGGAGAGAAGTTTCCCCGGCAGAACAGCTCTGCCGGAGCCCTAGATTGGTTCCGCCAAGGTTCCGCCTCGTGGCGGCGGAGTTTCGTCCCGAAAGGTTGCTTCTGGTTTATTTCTCGATGAAAGATTTCATATAGCAGAAGATGGTCATTGGAGAGCCACCAGGGGGCCCACGAGGTAGGGGCGTGCCCTAGGGGGGCCCCACCCTCGTGGATAGGGTGTGGGCCCCCTGGTCTTCATCTTTGGTGAGGATTTTTCATTATTTATTCTAAGGTATTCCATGGAGTTTCAGGACTTTTGGAGTTGTGCAGAATAGGTCTCTAATATTTGCTCCTTTCCCAGCCCAGAATTCCAGCTGCCGGCATTCTCCCTCCTTATGTAAAACTTATAAAATAAGAGAGAATAGCCATAAGTATTGTGACATAATGTGAAATAACAGCTCATAATGCAATAAATATCGATATAAAAGCATGATGCAAAGTGGACGCATCACCTATCTGACCCACTAACGAGCTAACACGTGTTTCGTCCGGCCAATAAGAATTTTACACGTGGAAATTTCCCATTGGTCAGGGCTGTTAACGGGTTATCGGATCCAAAACCCAACCCGATAGCTTAACGGTGTTCCGTTATGGTGGATGCCACATGTCGGTCACCCTTGACGAAAGCACTTATGTGACGCGCGATTTATCGTCATGGAAGTGGACACTTTCGTGATGGTAATTTCGGTAATGTCATGGAACACTTCTACGACAGCACAGGTATGACTATCTTGATTCTGTCATAAATTTGGCATGGATGTACATGCATGACAAAAAACGCGACCTACTGTGACAAACATGTATCATCACGGAAGTGTATTTTTTTGTAGTGTTCGGGGTCCATGCAAAGATATCCCGATTCTCACGGAGGAAGTCGACGAGCTCACCTTCTTATTTGCTGTCAAGGCAGGTGCCTACGACAACGTACTTGCTGTAGACGGGGTCTTCCGGGTTCAGCTTCACCTTCTTGGTCTCCTTGGAGGGCTTGAAAGAGGCCTCGTCGGCTGGGTCCTCGGCTGGGACGGGCGTGGCCGACGTCTCTTGGGCTAGGGCGACGATCCGGTCGAGCTTGCGCCGCTCCTCGGCTACAACCAGTGACTCGGCCAGCTTGGCGCCGTCTCAGGCGCAGTCCACGGACTTGCGGTAGTCGCCAGTGATGGTGATGAGGCCCTTTGGACCCCGCATCTTTATCTTCAGGTAAGCGTAGTGGGGAACCGTCTTGAACTTGGCGAGCGCGGGCCGGCCCAGCAGCGCATGATATGTGCTGGACAGGTCCACCACCTCGAACCAGATCGGCTCGCGTCGAAGGTGGCTACTGTCGCTGAACAGGATGTCGAGCCGGATCTGGCCGATCGGGGAGCAGGAGAGGCCGGGAACGATGTCGTGAAACACCGTCTGGGTCGGCTCCAAGTCCTTGGCCTCAAGGTGAGCTTGGTCATGGTGTCGCGGTAGAGGATGTTGATGCTGCTGCACCGTCAATGAGCACCCGGGAGAACTTGCACGTGCGCCGAGGTGCGATGATTGTGGGGTTGAGGACTAGGGCGTAACCACCCGGGTTTGGCATGACGGTCGGGTGGTCCTACCGAGTCCAGGTGACCGGGCGCTCCGACCAATGCACGTACTCTGCCTTGGCCGGGAAGACGGTGTTCACCTCCTTCCGAAGGAGGCGCTCGCTGTGTTTGTCGTCACCGAGGCTGGTGAAGATGACGTAGGTTGCGTTCTGGGCCGGTATGCATCATCGAGCATCGCACCGCCGGCCGGGGGCGGTGGTGGAGGCGGAGGCGGCTACCTCGCTCCCGGAGCCAGGGCCAAAGGAGGCGAGACATCGCCCCTCATGATGCGCTTGGTGATGGCGCACTGCCGAAGCGTGTGCGTGGACGGCCTTGCGCCGCTGTGATGCTTGCAGGGAGCATCGAGCATCTCTTCGAATCTCATGGCGGGTTTCCATGTCGTCTTGCCGGTCTGCCGGCGCTTGGCGGCCGGGTCGGTCGCGGGCGCCTGCTCGGCGACCGCGACGAGCCGGTTGTCGTAGCGCCGAGCCGGTTGATCGGCCTTGCGCTTGTTGTTCTGCTGGTTGTGCTCATGTCGGCTTCCTTCGCCGGCCGGCTTCGGAGGGGGGACTGGCTTTGCTTTGCCGGCCTCATCTAGCGCCACCTGGATCTTCATGAAGGAGTCGGCGGTGGCGTATTTGTCCGCCATCACCATGAGCGCGGCCATGGTGGCCGGCTCGGAGCGCAAGAGCTGGTGCATCAGGAGGGTGCCGTCCTAGCACCCGTTGATGAAGTATTGGATTGCTTGGACTAAGTGGACACCCTCGTAGCTATTCCAGAGCTCGGTCCAGCGTGCGAGGTACTCGCGGCCGGTCTCCGCCGGTCCCTGCACGCACATGGCAAGCTGACTGGGGCGGCCGATTCGCTTGTATGTGCCGGTGAAGTTGCACACGAAGGCTTGCTCGAAGTCGACCCACGCGTTGATGCTTCCCTCCGGCGGACTGTTCAACCAGGTGCGGGCCGACCCTTGGAGCATTAGGGGCGCGTAGCACACGGAGAGGCGGAGGCTGCCGCCGGCAATGCCAATGGCGGTGGTATAGTCGGTGAGCCAGTCCTCCGGCTTCACGGTGCCATTGTACTTGGGGGTGTCGCGGGGGAGCGTGAACCCCTTGGTAAAGAGCTCACCTCGGATGCGTGGTCTGAAGCATGCCGGCCCGACAGGGCCAGTTTCCTCCAGCTCTTGGGAGAGGGCGAGTCGGTCGAGGCGATGACGGGTGCCGGTGTCGTCGATGGCGCGCGGGCCCAGTCGGTTAGTCACCACACCACGAGGGGCCGGGTCTCCTCCCGTCGGATGTCGGCCAGGTTGGAGCAGGGGGTCGAGCCGGCGCCAAGCCTCCGAGGTTGTCAGGGCGGGGTTGCACCAGGTCCGATTGCGGCCGGAGTGCGCTTCATCGGGCGAGGAGGACGCTGTGTGCTGAAATCACCAGGTCCAGCGACACGGACGGAGCCAGATCCGGTCGGCTTGAAGAATTGGTTGAGGCGGTCCTGCTGCGCGTTAGCCGCAGCGAAGAGGTCGTTCACCCTCTTGAGGCGGTCCTGCAGCTCTTCACCCACGAGCTGGTCCAGGCTGACCGCGGCCACCTGGGCAGCGCGCATGTTCTTCATGGGGGTCTTGTAGACGGGAGGGATGGCGCCGAAGGCGCGCCCGATCGCGCTGCCCCGGGCCCGCACGTCGACGGCCCGGCTTAGCTCAGGCGCGTCTGGCATGAAGCCGTAGGCTGCGTTGCGCTCTAGCTGAGCGGAGTCGAGGCGGCGCTGCATGGCAGCGAGCATCTCGGTGAGGTCCAGCAAACGCTGGCGATCCTCGTCGAGGCGGGTCCAGGCCTCAGCGATGTCGGAGGCTTCAATGTCAGTGCCGATGGGGACGTGTAGGCTCTGCATCGTGGCCCACAGGGGGTCAGGCAGGCTGGCCCAACCCGCCGCGGTCCTAGCTTCGGCGGCCTTCCTCGCCGCGCTGGACGAAGAAGCGGCGCAGGTTTCGGTGGCGAAAACCTCTACGCAGAGGTCCATTGCCCCGGCGGGAACGCCGCCACCGAGGGAAAGGGGGGGCCAAAAAAGTTGAGCACCTCCCAAGGGTACTCGTCGGCCGCAGGCACGTCAGAAATGCGCAGCACAGCGAAGGAGACGGCGAGCGCATCGATGACGCCATTCGCCAGCGTGACGGGCTCGTCAGAGTCGGAGTAGAGCCCCGTCCGAAGCATGCTTTCGGCCAGCTCCTCGAGCTGCCCCACGGTGGGCACCAACTGTCGTGGTGGGCGCATGGCAGATGCCATGGGATGGCTAAAGAGAGGAGGAGGCTCGAGGGCACTGATGGGCTCCGGAGGCGAGGTCGGTATGAGCGAGTGCGGGACGCAAGACATACCCAGGTTCGGGGCTCTCTGGAGAGATAACAACGCTAGTTCTGCCGAGTGTGGTTTATATGTTACAATACAGGGTTGCTCCTAGAGATGTGTCGAGGAAGAAGGGAGTCTGGCCAAGGCTTCGGCAGTCCCTCCTTCTTGGGTGCGGCTAGCTGGGTGTGTGTGATGAGGATGATGATGAGTTCGCATGTACGCATGAGGGCTCCTGGGGGATTATAGGTCAAGCCCCCAGGGGTACAATAGTAATGTTACAAGGCCGCAGGCCGGGTCGTCAGCGTCTAGGGACCCGGTGCTGGGACCCGCGGGTACCAGGTCTCGCCAGGATCCCGGGCTCGGGACCCACCGGGTACGGTGACACTGTTGGCCGTCTTGTCGATCGTCAGGGCGTGGCCGAGTTGAGTCCGCTACGGTGGCGCTCCGTCAGGTCGCCTCTTGCTGGCATCACGGGTGACGACGGGGCACTGTTGCCACACCGAGCTTGGTCAGCGGGTAGGTGGGGGCACTGTTGCCTTGTTCGGCTGACCAAAGGCATAGGCAGGATACTGTGGATTCGGTCATCGGTTGGTGGCGACTCGTCCCATCGTATGGCTGATATGGGACAGCCGCTGACCCTTGGCCGGGTTGGAGTACACGCCAAGGGGAGTTGGCTTGTTGGGTAAGTCTTGACGCACCGGGCTCAGCCGCCTTGGGCTAGCTTGTTGGAGAAGTCTTGCAGATTAGGCCGGGTCAATGGGGCTTGGCCGGATCGACCGACCCGGCCGAGTGCAAGCCGTCTTGAGGGGCGATGCCAGCCCCGTTGTTTTTTCAAAGGATCCGGGTTCCGTTAGCTGCCCGGGGCTCGTCCCCTGACAGCAAGTCCACAGAGGGCTCCACCCATGAAGGGTCCATGAAGAAGCGACCTTGTCTATCCCAGCATGGCCATCTCCCACGAAGGACTTGCCTCACTTGGGCAGATCTTCACGAAGTAGGCGATCTGCTTGCCCTTACAAACTCCTTGGTTCAACTCCACAATCTTGTCGGAGGATCCCAAGTGACACCTATCCAATCTAGGAGAGACACCACTCTCCAAAAGGTAATAGATGGTGTGATGATGATTAACTCCTTGCCCTTGTGCTTCAAATGATAGTCTCCCCAACACTCAACTCTCTCTCATGGATTTGGCTATGGTGGAAAGATGATTTGAGTGGAAAGCAACTTTGGAAAGGCTAGAGATCAAGATTCTTGTGGTTGGACTGGAATTTCTTGGTATCAACACATGAGTAGGTGGTTCTCTCTCAAAAAATGAGTAGTGGAAGTGTAGGCACGTTCCGATGGCTCTCTCTTGAATGGAGAAGGGGTGCACTGGTATATATAGCCTCCACACAAAATCCAGCTGATACGTCTCCAGCATATCTATAATTTTTTATTGTTCCATGTTGTTATATTATCATTCTTGGATGTTTTACAATCATTTTATAGTCATTTTATATCATTTTTGGTACTAACCTATTGACATAGTGCCAAGTGCTAGTTGCTGTTTTTTGCATGTTTTTTACATCGCAGGAAATCAATATCAAACAGAGTCCAAACGGAGTGAAACTTGTTGTGAATTTTTTTGGACCAGAAGACATCCAGCAGGCCGGAGAAGCACCTGGGGGTGCTTCGAGGGGAGCACAACCCACCAGGGCGCGCCTGGAGGCCCAGGCACGCCCTGGTGGGTTGTGCCCACCTAGATTGCCTCCCGAACCACCTCTTTACTCTATAAATACCACAATACTCCAGAAACACTAGGGGAGTAAACGAAAATCAATTCCAGCCGCCGCAAGTTCCAGAAACCACCAGATCCAATCTAGACACCATCATGGAGGGGTTCATCATGTCCATTGGTGCCTCTCTGATGCGTGACACTGGTACAGCGACGTGCTATACAAACGGTTTTTTACCCCTTTCCGCAACGGCATTCGGAACCGCCGCCAAGTGAGTGTGGGCGATAGGGGGTCCTTCCCACACGACCCAGAAACCGTCGGGGATAGGCCCTCCTAGCACACAAAATGAGCTCGTGTGCGATCTGGCGGGGCATGGAAACCCAATTGTTTCCGTTCATATGTACATCCCACACGGTGAATCCCAGAAAATCATTTCTGTTTGTATGTATATCACACATATTTTTTGTGTGGAAACGTTTGTGCAAGGTGGCCTAACGCAAACAGTTCTCTGCTGGAAGCCGTGTGTGATTGTTAGTTGATCGAACACGCCTGATTTCTAGAAACCGTGCGGGTTGTTTGAGTTCATCGCCCACAGTGTTGTCTGAGTAACCGTCTGCAATAGAAAACCCCAATAAGCATCGTAATTAGCCTATTATTGATAATCCATGTACTAATCAAATTGATATTTCTTATAAAACACACCAGATATTTCATATCCGTATAACAGCAACCAGGATTTCATCATCAAATTACATCAGATAGCTTCGGCACTCAGTTGCGCCATTACACAAACGCACCAAGTTTCACATGCAACATCAAAAACCTTTGGAAAGTAGCATCATACATGGTAAATAGACAGATGAATCTCATCTGGGAAACTGCAGAAGTGGAAGGCAAATATTGAGCCTTCAATGATGTTGAATGTCCTTGCAACTTTAGGCCAGTGGCTATGGATAATTTCCCGCCCAACCTTTGTCCTCTTCAGCAAGACTTCAATATTGTACCATGGGTGTTGAATGAATAACTTCCTCGCCTCTTGACAATGCAAGTGGTTTGAGAGGTAATCATCGGTGAACTGCTTTGAAAAGTACTAAAAACAAATATATGCATAAATCGTTGTTATAAATTTTGAAATGGCGCAAGGGGTAAAAACAAGGTAAAAGAGTTAGTACCATCCTATAGTTGACTGATGTATTCTTCATTGTGCAAACAAAGATCTTGCTGTTATTCAACGCAAGTTTCTTCCTCCTTACAATCTTTCTGAATTTCTTGACTTGACTGATATTCATGGACATCTCATTTCCCCATATGAAAAATGGGTCGAACAGTGGGTCTAAGCCTCTGACAACAGGACCTACATGTGCAAGACCAAATTGTAAGAAACCTAAATATTAGAATGATTCTTGCAACTGCACAATAATGTGCCATTAGCCAAAGGACCATGTGGCAGTGTCAAAACCGGCGGATCTCGGGTAGGGGGTCCCAAACTATGTGTCTAAGGTCGATGGTAATAGGAGGCAAGGGACACAATGTTTACCCAGGTTCGGGCCCTCTCTATGGAGGTAATATCCTACGTCCTTGATTGATATTGATGAGTATGAGTATTACAAGAGATGATCTACCTCGATATCGTAATGGCTAAACCCTAGAGGTCTAGCTTGTATGGCTATGATAACGAATCTGCCCTATCCGAACTAAGTCCTCCGATTTATATAGACACCGGAAGGATCTAGGGTTACACAAGGTCGGTTACAAAGAAAGGAATCTACATATCCGGTCACCAAGCTTGCCTTCCATGTCAAAGAGAGTCCCATCCGGACACAGGTGCAGTCTTCGATCTTCGTATCTTCATAGCCCATCAGTCCGGCCCATGGCTAACAGGCCGGATGCCCGAGGACCCCTTAGTCCAGGACTCCCTCAGTAGCCCCTGAACCTGGCTTCAATGACAAAGTATCCGGCGCATAGATCGATCTTCAGCATTGCAAGGCGAGTTCCTCCTTCCGAACTCCAAAACAGTCTTCGGACGAAACAAACGTGTCAGGATCTGGAACACACAGCCGTAGAGAGTATAGTATTTCACGAATCCAATCTACTGACAACTTTAGTAACATGATGTCACGCTTCCTGGTCATTATTTCGAACTGTTTCCCATCCCGTCGTTCCACGTTTCGGGGCGTGGTTTTTATTGGCACATCTTGTCGAAGCGGAGATCGTGTCCCCTTATTGCGGGATTTTCATCAATACGAGCATGGGTAACCCAACCGTCCTGCGGGAAAGATTCCATAGGAATAGACAGGTTCTTAGGCTTAGGAGGAGGCGTTCAATAGACGCTGCCTTTATAAAGGAACTTAGGACTGTCTTTTTATGCCAAACCTCTCCTCAGCCTTCCCAACCTCGAGTTCTAGCACCCAAGGTTCGACTTCATTGCTTCAAGCCTCCCCATCATGTCCGGACCCAGCTCTCAAGGCTGATGGGTGGCTTCCTCCGTTACAGAGGAGGTTATCGCAAGGGAAAATTTTGTTTTTGCCACTCTAGATTTTGCCAATTTTCCTTATGCCACTCTATATTTTGACATTTCAGTATTGCCACTCTTAGCTTTTGAAAAATATCACAATTCCCATTATGTGGCAATAGCAAATTAATTTTATTTCACTTTTGCCACCCTAGCTTTTGACAATGTATCACAATTGCCACTCTAATTTATTTTGGTTTTGCCACGGAATGGCAATTGTGATATTTGTCAAAAGCTCAGAGTGGCAGAACTGAAATGTCAAAATCTAGAGTGGCATAAGGAAAATTGGTAAAATCTAGAGTGGCAAAAACAAAATTTTCCCATATCGCAAAGCTTCGGGCGGCCAGATATTTGACCGCGGAGGTCCACCACAGGTTTCCTGCTCAAGGACAGGTTATTCCGACCCCCAGATCTGGCGAGAGGGTCGTATTCATCTCCCACTTCCTCTGGGGGCTAGGGTTCGCTCTTCACCCCTTTGTCCGGGGACTAATGTTTTATTATGGGTTAGATTTTCATGATCTAGCCCCGGACTGTATCCTCCACGTCTCGGCGTTTATCATTACGTGTGAGGCCTTCCTCCGAATCCCCCCACACTTCGGCTTATGGCTCAAGACCTTCAGTGTGAAGCCGAAGGTAGTTGACGGGGGAAAGGCGGAGTGCGGTAGTGCTGTAGTGAGCAAGCTTACCAACACTCTTTGGCCAAAAGGCTCTTTCATCGAAGCCTCCCACCGATGGCAGCGAGAATGGTTTTATGTCATGGAACCCCGTAGCACCAAGTGGGCAGCTATTCTTGCGTTCTGTTCTGGCCCTCCGCCACAGCTTGCATCATGGATTAACAAGGGGCTGCACTGGGGATCAGTTGATGAGGTGCAGACTTTATAGAGCCACATCCGAACCCTCCTTGAGAGAGACATCGATCTTGTCAACGTGATTCAAGTGATGCTAGTTCGCCAAATCCTGCCCTGCCAGCGCAGGTCTCGCCGCATGTGGGAGCTTAATCCGGAAAGACCACGAACCCTCCAACACTTCTTCGGCACCACGCACGAAGGGATGTGGAAGTTGTTTTTTTGGGAAGCAAAAACATTGGTCGGACACTACCGAGGACGCTATCCTTAACTGCAACTGTCCGGATACCCCGGTAAGCACTTGTCTTTCGAACACTCTGTAACTGTGCATACCGTAATATGGTACTGAGCAGGCTATCTTCCTCCAGGGCTGGATAAAGAAGGCGGAACTAATTATGTGTTCGGCCCCTCTGCCCGAAGGCCCAGCGAATCCTATTTTAACAAGGATGCTAGCCCTGGCACCGTGCCAGATGCATGTGAAGGAGGGAGAGGTGGAGAGTGGAAAGACCAAAAAATGACCCCTATTCCAAGGGTACATCAGACATTGTGTCTAGAGGAATCAAAATTCCCTCATCCGAAGACAAGAGTGAAGGTGGGGCCACTGTCTCCTCCCCTCATGGGAAGAAAAGGGCCGCCTCCGAAGATTGGGATGAACAGGCTCCTAAGCGAGGCAAGATGCCTCTGTCGGGTGGCTAGGGCTTGGAGGACGCCGAAGCGCAGTATCATGAGGAGGACAAGCCTCAGGCCAAACCGTAAGTGAACAAGGATGTTTTAAACATGTCCCATTCTTTTCTTATGATGCCTGGCATATATATTTTTTGCAGTTCGGCACACAGTATTCTTCAACAATCCTCTTCCTCGGGGGACCTTCTCCTCGAAATGATGGAAAGCAAGACGCCTCCACCGGCCTCTCCACCCAATAAGGCGGACGACTTCAAGGTGTCGTCGTGGAGGGTCTCCCCCGACCAACAAGTGGTGCAAGGGATGATGAAGACATTACCCAAAGGGGATACTTCGGTGGCCCAGGGTCCGAGGACCGACAATGAAGGCCCCGAACAGTCCGGTCTACAGCCGAATACGAATAAACGAATCCCTTCAAAGGGAGGTTGTACTCCTACGGCAGACTCCGGAGACCCAGAGGCGCTGGATATATTGACGACCATGCTTCGACAGGCGTCCGTCTCAGAGGAACATCGTACCTTGATGGGCAAGGTGGTCGAAAAGATCATGTCCGCGAAAAGAAGATTGAATGAGGCCTTCGTGGGCCTGCTAAGAGGCTTCGAGGTTTGTGATGTAATGTTTTCAACTATATTTTATTTGCAAAGATGCACCTGTGTATAGGTAGTAGCCCCGGAGACTCGGGTTGGCTTCCCATGGGAGGCAAACGGAGGATCAAGAAGAGATATTCGAGGACTAATCTGATTAACTTGAACATAGGCTGCCTCCCCCAGGCTACTTCCCAAACTACGGATATTACCAAGCTGCAGCGGAAGATTGACGTGGCCAGGGATGACATTGCGTTAATCAATAGGAGTCTTGACGAGGCGCAAGGTATGTATTCGGGGCAGTCCCTTTACGTACATTTTTGTGATATAAGCATGACGCTGAAAATTATATGCATGACTGCAGATGGTGCTGCCGCTGTTAAAATACTTCGGGCGGAGCTGGCCCGGGCCAAGGAGCAGGCCCGGTTTAGCGATGCAGCTACCAAAAAGGCATCGGATGAGTTAAAAGCCAAACAGGCTGCTCGGCGCCAAGACGAGGAGAAGATATCCGAGATGGCGCTTGAACTAAAAAAAGCCGCGAGCCGTTGTGAACTTCTTGAGAAGGAAAATGAAGCCAAAATGGCTGAATTTGACAAGGCCTTACAGGAGGCAAGAGAAGCACGGTCTGAATCCAGAGCAGCCCGTGAGGAGATCCGGCAAGCTGGGGAGATTGCGGCTGGTAAGCCCTTTTTATTACATACTAAGTTCGGCAATCCGAATTATGCTCATTTTAGCCAAGTATGGAGTTCTCCAAATGTGTTTTTGGACCTGCCGAAGAGTTCATCTGATGCGGCACAGTTTTACCAAGCGCAAGAGGGGTATGCAATGGAGAAGCTTTTCTGGTCACAGTTCGGCGTATCGAAACGCCCTCTGCTACTAAATGAACAGATGTCCCAATGGGCCGAGCTTCACAGGATGTCCGGTGCTGCCATGAAGAACGTCATAATTCAGCTGTGGCCGACTGAGCCGACTCCGGATAGCTATTTTGGCTTGGTGCAGCGGCTTGCTGATGCGGTGCCACGTATCGACGCAGTGAAGCGCTCGGTGTGCATTGAAGGTGCACGGATGGCCTTTTCCCGAGTCAAAACATATTGGGGGAAGATGAAGGCCGTCGATGTTGCAGCGCAGGGTCCACCCAAGGGCAAGGACCATCACGCATCAGAGTATTACTTTGAGAACGTCATGGAGGCTGCCCGTTTGATAGAGGGTCAATGTTCGAAAGGCATAATACTCGAGTGAATTTTTTATGAAAAATACAATTGTTGTAATCAGTCTATATTTTTGATTTTGCATAAAGGCTTTTGTTCCTCCTGTGTGGCCGTTTGTATATGATCTGAAAGTTTTCCAGTCGTCCGCTTCAGCCCCTCCTAGGAAGTACGAGGGTGTTCGAAAAAGCATCTGATCACTCTTGATCCAACGTCTTGGTCCGTGAAGGAGGTGTCAATGCGACGAACCAGGCAACCAGACTATCAGGCGTTAACACTTTCACTTAGCCATAGGAGTTTTATGGTGGGTCTATGACATAGCCCCTGGTATGTATGCGGCTTATTCATATGATGCATTTACATATTTGACCGGAAAGAGGTCCTTCATGTGACACGGAGGAATGGCTAAAGATTCTGATAAGTCATCGAGTGGTTGACCAGCTCTCATTGCATCATGACAGTCAGTTTTCAGCTTTCTCTACTAAGGTGCTTAACCAGGTGAACCAGAAGCACAATCGCAGTAGTTCTCCCTTTACTACCCTAGGCGATAGAGCGGAACGTAGGATAGCAAGCACAGGAGCCGAGCAACCCAACTATTGACCCAAGACATGATTCGGAGCTGATGCATATAAGGCCAAACTCACGACACCGAAGTGCGCTATAGAGCTGTTCGGACTTGTCGGAAACTCGCTTGTTCCCATACCGAGCCTCTGGCAAGTTATGTCGAGGTGTATGTTTGAAACAACCGTAGGGGCAAAACTCGGTCCTTTAGAAAAGAATGGATTATTTTTACTGGGATCTTGAGTGATGTGCTAGTCATGTATATAGATAACAAAGCCGCAACCCCAGCTATTTTACAGGCTCGAAATAGAGAGTGCGGTCTACAAAAAGTAATTTTGGACCTCTTGTCGCACGTCTGCGCCGCCTATCCTCGGGGAAGGGACTCCTCAACGAGAATAGCCCCTTAGGTGGATCCGAACTCCGATGGAGTCGGTTTATATTTGTCCTTTGCGTCACCTGTTTGTAAGAGAAAAGAAAGAAAAAGGAAAGTAGATAAAAAATGTTACTGGAATGTTTGTAGGCTTATCCGTATTGTGCTTCCGCTAATGCCCATGGTATCTTGAGTGCGTAGTGATGTATGCGCGGTACAAATTTTGCGGGTATATGAAGCGGGCGGCGGAAGTCAGACTGCTATTTCCACTTCGTGATTGATCGATCGGGGGGAAATTGCTTTTGACGCCCGGTATTTGGTTGGTGAACCCTTCCGTCGTCCCTATCGCCTGGCGGCTCCCTCCCCTTGTGTTCGACATTGAGCTTGCCGGCCTGCTTGAAGACCCAACAGCTTCTGTTGGTATGATTAGCTGGTTTATCGGGGTGTTCTTGAATCTGGCAGTGTCGGTCCAATATCCTATCTAGGTTGGATGGTCCGTCTCGATTCGCCTTGAATGGCTTTTTCCGTTGACTGGGTTTGGGATTGCTGAATCCGGCGTTGACTGCTTTGTCGCGTGATCTGTCATTATCTTTACGAATGTTGTGTTTGCTTCGTCGTGGCTTGCCATTGCCATCTTAGATTTCGGAGGCGCCCGAGTTGCTGGCGTTGTTGCTTCTACGAGTGAGCCAGCTGTCTTCTCCCGCGCAAAAGTGAGTCATTAGAGCGGTAAGGGCTGTCATGGATTTAGGTCCTTCTTGACCGAGGTGGCGTGCAAGCCACTCATCCCGGACGCTGTGTTTGAAGGCCGCAAGGGCTTCCGCATCTGGACAGTCGATGATTTGGTTCTTTTTAACTAAGAACCTAGTCCAGAGCTTCCTGGCTGACTCTCTGGGCTGCTGGACAATGTGACTTAAGTCATCGGCGTCCGGTGGCCGGACATATGTTCCTTGGAAGTTGTCGTGAAATGCATCCTCCAAGTCCTCCAAGCTGCCAATAGAATTTTTCGGTAGACTGTTTAACCAGTGCCGAGCTGGTCCGTTGAGTTTTAGTGGTAGGTATTTGATGGCATGAAGGTCATCTCCGCGGGCCATGTGGATATGGAGGAGGAAGTCCTCGATCCATACCGCGGGATCCGTTGTTCCGTCGTATGATTCAATATTCATGGGTTTGAACCCGTCTGGGAATTCATGCTCCATTACTTCGTCTATGAAGCAAAGCGGGTGTGCGGCGCCTCTATGTTGGGCCACACTGCGTCGTACCTCCGATGGAGTCCATTTGCGGTTTTTGGCCCGGGCGTGGCTAGGTTTGTCACGTCCGAATAGGTAACCATCGCCACATGTCGAGGCATGTCCTCGTGATCCGTAGATTGATCTGGTATGCCTCGCTCTGATGTTCCGGTCCTGCCGAAGGTCATATTTGTGATCGAGAGTTGTTTTATCTTTGCCTTTATAATGAGGTGGGGCGGGCTGGTGTTCGGCTTGAGTTACCGCTTTATCCCGGCCACGTGGTGTTCTATCATCCCCATTGCGTGATGGTGGTATGAGCTCTAGCGCCTCATCGTCGAACTGAGGTAGTAATTTGCGCTTCGGGTGACTTTTGGTTTGGCGCTTAGGGACGTATTCTTCGGCTATTAGGAAATCAGTCCATCTATCATTTAGCAGATCTTGATCGGCCTGAAGTTGCAACTGCTTCTTTTTCAGGCTTCTTGCAGTGGCTATTAGCTGGCGCTTGAAGTGCTCCTGCTCAAGAGGTTCCTCAGGCATGATGAAATCCTCATCGCCGAGGCTCTCCTCATCCTCGGAGAGCGGAAGATAATCACTGTCCTCCGAGTCTTTGTGTATGGCCTGTTCATCAGGGCTATCGTGCCCGTCCTCCCATTCGTTCTGTTCGGACGTTGCCCCAACAGGGTCTTCATTGTCTTCGGCACCGTCCGGAGTATTAGTTTCTCTGGTGTCGGTGTTGCTGTCTTTTGCACGGCCTGATGTAGAGCGGCGCCGCTGACGCCGGTGTCTAGGCTGTGTCCCAGGAGGTTTATCCTTAACTGGGTTTTCTTTGTCATCATCGTGAGGTTCTTTAGGTGTATCCACCATGTATACGTTGTACGAAGAAGTGGTCGTCCGGCATCCGATAACCGGCGGGTTTTGGCCATGTTCCTCCTCCGCATCGTCGTCCATACCGTCGATGTCTTCGGAGCCGTAATGGAGCATGTCGGTTAAGTTGCCGACAGTGGCTATGAAGTGGGTGGCAGGTGGGGAGCGAAATTCTCCATCGCCAGCCCCTAGTCCAAACCAGATATAGTTTGGTTGCGGGTCCTTCACCAGGGATAGGTTTTTTAATGAGTTTAGCATGTCGCCCAAAGGAGAGTGCTGGAAGATGTCTGCGGTGCTGAACTCGAAGATCGATAAATGATCAAGTTCGGCGTCCGTGAGCTCACATGGCTCAGAACTTATGGCCAGAGATGAGTCTGGAGTTCCGGTGACAAAGACGTCATGAGAGGTTAAGTCTATGTGCGGCTCCAATGTCGTGGAATCTGTGGCCTCCGTGGTGAGGTTGATCCTCCCGTCCTCGGATGGTGCAATCTGCTCCGACTCTAAGGCCGGAGCGGTTACAGGGGTGATCTCCTGGATGCGGTCTGATGACAGATTTAGGTCATGATCATCGGGGTGACCCGGGGTGGCAGCCGCGGTCTCGAATCCGGTCAAGATCAAGTCTCCACGGATGTCCGCAACGTAGTTCAAGCTCCCAAATCTGACCTGATGGACAGGAGCTATCGATCTGCTCCAGGTGGCCACATGAGTTGGCCTGCAGTGCGAAGCCGCCGAATACGAAGATTTGTCCAGGAAGGAAAGTTTCTCCTTGGAAAGCGTCACTATCGATGATGGAAGGGGCCATCAAACCTTTCGTCGACGGCATAGCGAAACTCTCAATGAAAGCACCAATGTCGGTGTCAAAACCGGCGGATCTCGGGTAGGGGGTCCCGAACTATGCGTCTAAGGTCGATGATAGCAGGAGGCAAGGGACACGATGTTTACCCAGGTTCGGGCCCTCTCTATGGAGGTAATACCCTATGTCCTGCTTGATTGATATTGATGAGTATGAGTATTACAAGAGTTGATCTACCTCGAGATCGTAATGGCTAAACCCTAGAGGTCTAGCTTGTATGGCTATGATAATGAATCTGCCCTATCTGAACTAAGTCCTCCAGTTTATATAGACACCGGAAGGATCTAGGGTTACACAAGGTCGGTTACAAAGAAAGGAATCTACATATCCGGTCGCCGAGCTTGCCTTCCACGCCAAGGAGAGTCCCATCCGGACACGGGTGCAGTCTTCGGTCTTCGTATCTTCACAGCCCATCAGACTGGCCCATGGCTAACAGGCCGGACACCCGAGGACCCCTTAGTCCAGGACTGTCACCATGCTTGAACAAACCTCGATGGTAAACCAAAGTGTCTCCCATTGTTTCCCTTCAACACACATAAGGAAGATCTTGATCAGGTTAACTGAGAGTTGCCATACTATAAGTAGAAAATGTATTGAGTACAGACAAATTCGATAGGTGTCACATGCATAACAATACAAAATTGTACCCACAGCAAATGAAAATCAAATTGCATAACTGAACCAAATAGTTAAATGGGACGGCAGATCAAATGAACCAAAATAGTTAACTGAGCATGACATTTCAGAATAGAAACATGTACTAGAAGATAAGGCAGTTAACAAAACAAAGAATGCTTGAGAATAGTACTATGAAATGTAGCATTGTTGGACCAAAGTGTTAACTGAACATTACATTTCAGAGGACCAAACTGTTAACTGAACATCAGATTGCATTTTAACATTACAGAGGACAAATCACTAGAAGGCACTGGCGGTGGCCTCCAGAAAACAACATGAACTGTATTTTAAAGTAGACAACCGCGTGGCGGTGTCGACAGTGGCCTCGAATACAAGTCCTCCTCCAAGATCTGGCGGTCGGCACGCATGGCAGCCATAGCGACCTCGTGCGCGTGTGCGGCCGCATGCTACTGAGCTCCATGTTATACTGAGTTCAAAATGGCTGTGGGCGGCGCTTAATTGGAGGAGGGGGATAGTGATTTCGGTGCAATGTGTATTGCCATCAGTCGGGGCATGTGGGACGGGAAAGGAGGAGGATGGTGTGGGTGGGGTGTGGATTACCTGATCATATCGACGAGGCCGCGCAGCAAGAAGAAGGGTCGGCGGCGAGGAGGCTGCGCAGCAAGAAGAAGGGTCGCTGACGAGGAGGCGGCGCTGCAAGAAGAAGGTTCGCCGACGAGGAGGTGGTGCTGCAAGAAGAAGGGTATCCGGCGAGGAGGCGACGCTACAAGAAGAAGGGTCGCCGGCGAGGAGGCTGAGTTGCCAGTAAGCAATAGTGAAGGTTTGAACTTGGAAAGCAAGGAGGAACAGTGGAAATGTGGCTTTTGGTGGGAGGGAGGGGCAGGGAGATAGATATTTCCGCGGTGGCAAAAAAATTCGCTCAGTGCCATGAGAAACTGGCGCGCAGGTGTGGTTCAAGCGGGGGCAGTGGACTGTAGAAGACGAAGCTTCCTGCGTAAGCCAGACAAGACGGTGGGCCAAGATATTTTACATCGCATCCCACTAGATTCTTTCTAGTAAACTATTTGTGGTATACTTGATTTTTTTCATTATGTTTTGAAAGACAAAATGGTGTTACGGAGGGAAAGGATGGTGTTTGAATTGCTAGAACATTTACGTATAGTGAACATGCAACTAGTACATGAGTGTCGTGTTTAAATTTGGAATTACTCCGGGTTCGTTTGGCATTTTTATGCATTAATTGAGCTTCTGGGCATTTAATGTGCATAATTCAAATTTGAACTACAAGCACATGCTCCAGGGCACCAAAGTTTGTTGAAAACTCACATGTGTGTCTTTGGGTGAATTTATAGGTCCCATGCAAGAAATGGGAATGAAATTCAAACATCTGGGCATCGTCGCTCGGCCGGAAAGATTGAGAAACTTGGTTTTTTTAATTCCTATATATCCAAAACACGCCAAAAAATCATGAAACATGGCATGGTGTCATGACATGGCACCAACATCCTACGGTAATTTTTTTAGCCGAATTGGGACAAGCTTTGGTGTAAGCTTCTTGCAAACCGGAACTTCCCTCAAGAAGGCTCGTGGTTCCGAGAGGGAACGTGTCACCTCCATATGCAAAACAACATACTACACTTCCTTCTCCCGCCTTAATTTTTTACACAGGCGGATTAGACCAAATAGAAGCATCGTGCTAAATTTTGGAATTATTTCAGGTTCGTTTGGCCTTTTTTATACATGAATTGAGTTTCTGGGCATTTAATGTGCATAATTCAAATTTTAACTACAAGCACATGCTCTAGTGCACCAAAGTTGGTTGAAAAATCACATGTGTGTCCTTGGGTGAATTTCTAGGTCCCATGCAAGAAATGGGAATGAAATTCAAACATCTGGGCGTCGTGGCTCGACTAGAAAGCTTGAGAAACTTGGTTTTTTAATTCCTGTAAATCCAAAACACGCCTGAAAATCATGAAACTTGGCATGGTGTCATGACATGGCACCAACATGCTGCGGTAAATTTTTTGGCTGAATTGGGACAAGCTTTAGTATAAGCTTCTTGCAAACCAGAGCTTCCCTCAAGAAGGCTCGTGGTTCCGAGAGGGGACGTGTCACCTCCATGTGCGAAACGGCATATGTACACTGCCTTCTCCCGCCTTAATTTTTTACACAGGCAGATCAAACCAAATAGAAGTATCGTGCTAAATTTTGGAATTATTCCGGGTTTGTTTGGCCTTTTTATACATTAATTGAGTTTTGGGGCATTTAATGTGCATAATTCAAATTTGAACTACAAGCACATGCTCTAGTGCACCAAAGTTGGTTGAAAAATCACATGTGTGTCCTTGGGTGAATTTCTAGGTCCCATGTAAGAAATGGGAATGAAATTCAAACACCTGGGCATCGTGGCTCGGCCAGAAAGATTGAGAAACTTGGTTTTTTAATTCCTGTTAATCCCAAAACACGCGTGAAAATCATGAAACTTGGCATGGTGTCATGACATGGCACCAACATGTTGTGGTAAATTTTTTGGCTGAATTGGGAGAAGCTTCGATGTAAGCTTCTTTCAGACATGTTATAACCGAGTACTAATACGCTCCTAAGTGGTAAATCGTTTAGGTTTTGATCGGTGTGAATAGGTTTGCAATTTGGAATGTGACGAGACACAGGCTCAAAATTTACTGATGGTTATAAGTGCAGCACTATTCCCGGAAGGCGTAACGTGGGCACGTACGCCTTCTCGGCCGCATACGTGGCGTTTGCACCATAGGGTGCACCACAATAGGCAATGCCAGCACACGTCTTGTTCCAACAACCATGCGCGCACGTTATTACCATCGTGCATGCTTCTTTTAATTAGAATGTGTATGCCAATCTAGCGCACGCACGTCGATCTATCTAACTGTTTCAGTTTGTTGTGGCTAATCACAAACAGTTCATCCGTGTGAAGTGTATGCCATCAATAGTAGACACTTTGATCTGGCTGACCCGTTTTTGTCTGTTACCTAATCGCAAACAGTTAATCCTTCTGAAGCGTATGCCCTCAATCGCACACACCTTTATCTAGCTACCCCTTTCTATTGTTCCTCCTCATCACAAACAATTCATCCTAGTGAACCGTGTGCTGTATATTGCACACGCCTTCATCTGGCTGCCCATTTCTTTTGTTCCGCCTCATCGCAAACAGTTCATTGAATCAAACCGTACGTCCTGCATCGCACACGCAACTAAAATCTGAACCGTGTTTTATGGCTCAGCCATCGCAAACGCTTTGCACCTTTTTTGACGGTTCTTTTACACCACCGTTTGTGATTATTGCATCGCACAGAGTTTCATCGAAGGGTCTCTGATCGTAGTGTCGCGTTAGCAGCATCCTGCAGTAGTGTGAGTAGTTCTTTGTAGACCTTCGGGTCCGTAGTTAGTAGCTAGATGGATTCCTCTCTCTCGTTTGATTCTCAATACAATGGTCTCTTGGAGATCCATATGATGTAACTCTTTTGTGTTTGTTGGTATCAGATGAACTTTGAGTTTATGATCAGATCTATCTCTTTTTATCCATGAAAGTTATTTGAGTCTTCTTTGATCTCTTATATGCATGATTGCTTATAGCCTCGTATTTCTTCTCTGATATTTGGGTTTTGTTTGGCCAACTTGATCTATTTATCTTGCAATGGGAAGAGGTGCTTTGTGATGGGTTCGATCTTACGGTGCTTGATCCTAGTGACAGAAGGGGAACCAACACGTATGTATCATTGCTATTAAGGATAACAAGATGGGGTCTATTTCTACATAAATAGATCTTGTCTACATCACGTCATCATTCTTATTGCATTACTCCATTTCTCCATGAACTTAATACACTTGATGCATGCTGGATAGCGGTCGACGTGTGGAGTAACAGTAGTAGATGCAGGCAGGAGTCGGTCTACTAATCTTGGACGTGATGCCTATATAATGATCATTGCCTGGATATCGTCAAGATTATTTGAAGTTCTAACAATTTCCCAACAGTAATTTGTTTACCCACCGTTTGCTATTTTTTCTCGAGAGAAGCCACTAGTGAAATCTACGGCCCCCGGGTCTCTTCTTTATTATATTTGCCTTTGCGATCTATTTTCCGTTGCTTTTATTTTTAGATCTATTAAACAAAAAATACAAAAATACCTTGCTGCATTTTATTTTATTTGGCGTTCAATCTATCAACTTATTACAACTTCCTCATGTTCGTCTGCCATTTTTTGGCGCCGTTACCCGAAAGGGATTGACAACACTTGAATACGTCGGGTTGCGAGTATTTGTTATTTGTGTGCATGTGTCATTCACGTAGTGTTGCATGGTTCTCCTACTGGTTTGATAACCTTGGTCTCATCACTGAGAGAAATACCTACCGTAGTTGTGCTGCATCATGCCTTCCTCTTTGGGGAAATACCAACGTAGTTCAAGCCGCACAAAATCCAACCATTACACACATTTGACCCAACTCGGTCATACCGAATAGAAGAACTCGGTGAGACTGATTTAGTTCAAAATGTGAATGTTAGGAATCTCAGTGGGACCGATGTGCCAGGGTTAGGGCAAAACCTCATCTCGGTGAGATCGATTGCATGAACTCGCTGAGACCGATTTCAGCAATGAGCGAACAGATAGTTGGTCAAGAAAACTCGGCGGGGGCGATTGCACATTTCGGTGAGATTGAAATTGCAAGGCCATCTCCGTGAGACCGAGATCCCGATCGATGAGACCAAATTGACTAGGATTTCTGGCAGTGGGTAGGTCAAATGAACTCGGTGGCATCGGATAGATCAAATCGTTGGGGCCGAGTTTGACTTTAGGTTTTGGACAAATGTGGAAATGAGAAAGTGGCTGAGAGTTTTGGAGCAACATCACTAAGCACTTAGAGCAAGTAGACCATTACGCAACACCTCATCCCCTTTTAATAGTATTGGCTTTCCTATGGACTCAATGTGATCTTGGATCACTAAAATGAAAATGAAGAGTCTTGAGATTTTACCAACCTTTGTCCTTTGAATTTTGAGGGGTCCACATCTCTAGTCCATGCCATGCCAATCATTGAACTTTCTGAAATATTTAACTTGAATGGATATTAGTTCAATGAGTTATATGTAGTTATGAATTACCAAAACCACCCGAGATTAGTTACACTTCCACAAATACATGTTTCTTCAACCATGAGATCATGCAACTCCTGGATACTGGAGGAATACCTTATGTGCTATCAAACATCACAACGTAACTGGGTGGTCATAAATATGCTCTACGGGTATCTTTGAAGGTGTCTGTTGAGTTGGCATTTATCGAGATTAGGATTTGTCACTCTGTATGACAGAGAGGTATCTCTAGGCCCTCTCGATAATACACATCACAAGAATCTTGCAAGCAAAGTGACTAAGGAGTTAGTTACAAGATGATGTATTACGAAACAAGTAAAGAGACTTACCGGTAATGAGATTGAACTAGGTATGAAGATACCGACGATTGAATCTCGGGCAAGTAACATACCAATGGACAAAGGGAATTACGTATGTTGTCATAAAGGTTCATCCGATAAAAGTTCTTTGTGGAATATGTAGAAATCAATATGGGCATCCAAGCCCCGCTATTGGTTATTGACCGGAGAGGTGTCTCTTTCATGACTACATAATTCCAAAACCCGCAGGGTCACACGCTTAACGTTTGTTGATGCTAGAGTAGTATTGGGATATTTGATGAGTGGTAAAAAATGTTGTTTGGAGTCCTGGATGAGATCCCGAACGTCACGACTAGTCTCGGAATGGTCGAGATGTAAAGATTTATATATGGGAAGTCATATTTTGGGTTCTGGAAAAAGGTGCAGTTTTTTCGATATTGTACCGGGAAGCTTCCAGAAGGTTCTGGAGGATTCCGGAGGGGTCCGGAAGTCCATAAGTGGGTCCACCATGACCCAAGGGCTAGCATGGTATGTGGGGAGGTTCCCTGGCCTTATTGGGCTAGGCGCACCAAGTCCTCAAAAGCCCATGTGGCTAGGGAAGGCAAAAAAGGAAGGAGTCCTAGTAGGAATAGGATTGGACTTGGAGTCCAAGTCCTCTCCCCCTTAGCTGCGGCCTAGAGCTTGGAGGGGCTTTTTCCCATGCCCCTCCACCTATATATAGAGGGGAGGGGCGCCCCAACTATACACACCAAGCCCTTGGCACCCCTCCCTCTCCCGTTACTCCGTAGTTCCACCGCCTCGTCCCGGCGACGCTTAGCGAAGCGTTGTCGGTGCTCCACCACCACCATGTCATCGTGTTGGTTGTGATCCCGTCTACTTCTCCTCTTCCGCTTGCTGGATCAAGAAATAGGAGATGTCATCGAGCCACACGTGTGCTAAACTCGGAGGTGCCATCCGTTTGGAAATAGGTCGGTTGGATCATGATCGGATCACGAAGAGTACGACTACATCAACCACGTTGATAAATGCTTCCGCTTAGCGATCTACAAGGGTATGTAGATGCTCTCCCCCTCTCGTAGCTATGTATCTACACTGATAGATCTTCCGTGTGCGTAGAATTTTTTTATTTTCCATGCAACGTTCCCCAACACGCTCTTGCGCAATAACAAATGATCAATGTTTTCAGAGACAATGTAGCAAAGCAGGAAGAACTTGCTCACATGCTTATGGGCATCATCCGCGCTGAGGTTGTAGATTGTGAGGTTGTAGATCATTAAGTTCTGTTCATTTATTTGAACTAGCATCAATCTTTGATTGCCCAGTGGATGTAATTTCCTGTAATATATGTTGGATGTGCTACGTTTTTCATTGTATGTCGTACGTTTGCTTAGCACGCCTCGCATTCCAGCTAGTTGGTCGCTAGGAAGCCAAAAAAGCAGTGAAATTAATACCTAGCACGAACAGTCATTCGACGTTATCTAATTGGGCCTATAGACATGTTCGAACTTTAGCGGGCCCATTAAGTTGATGGGTCGTAACCAGGCTGAAAGCTCTATTGGCCCGCTATAATTGAAACGAGCCAACAGTTAATGCTTGGCCATGTTACCTCCCGGGTTGTTAACAGGCTGACATCGATGCGGGCAATAAGTGGGCCCATTCGATTTCACAGGCCATTAATAGGTCGATACTAAGGTCTGGCTATATATGGCCCAACTGTATTGTGGGCCTTTAGCACGCCGAAAGAGACAGCAAGCTCATACTGGACCATGAAGAGCATGGGCTGCTAAGAGGCTAAAAGTCAGATCGGACTATATATGGCCCAACTGTGTTATGGGCCTTTAACAGGCCGAAAGAGAAACCGGGCTGGTATTGGACCATGAAGAGCATGGGCCGTTAAGAGGCCAGAACTCAGGTCCAACCGCAAATGGCCTAACTCATTTATGAGTTGTTAATAGGCTGAAAGACACATCGGGCTGGAAATTAGCCCAACACTTAATGGGTCGCTAAAAGGCCGAAAGACGTACATCCTGAAAATTGGCCCATCCCTTGAATGGGTTGTTAACACGCCAAAACTACATTGGGATGATATTGAGCCCAAAAATATAGTGGGCTGTTAACAGGCTTGAACTGACGGTGGGTTGCAATGGTGTCAAATAGTTAATGGGCCATTAACGGACCGAATTAGCACATCTCATATTGGCCGCGGGCTTAAATGGACCAGACACAAGTAGGCCCTATATGGGCTGGCCTGATAATTTGTCTGGGACAGCCTCTTTCACCTAAATGGGCCACTATTGGGCCGTGCCACATGTTAATGTATCATAGGTGCCTCCCATACAATGGATGGATGACATCTATCCCAATGTTGAGCCAACACGTGGATCCTCCGGTGAATGAGAATTTTACACATGGAAATCCCCATTGGTCCGGGATGTTAACGGGTTATCGGATCCAAACCGGAACTCTATAGCTTAACGGTGACCCTTTACAGTGGATGCCATGTGTCGGTTATCCTTGACGAAAACACTTCCATGACGCGCCATTTGTCGTAATGGAAGTGGACACTTCTGTGATGATAATTTTGGTATTGTCATGGAACACTTCTACGATGGCACAGGTATGACTATCTTGATTCTGTCATAAAATCGTCATGGATGTACATGCATGACAGAAAATGTGACCTACTATGACAAACACGTATCATCACGGAAGTGGTTTTTTTAGTGATTGGATGGCGGAGCTGGCCATGAAGGACCTCTGTGTGAAGTTGTGGCCCTCAGAGTCGTAGTCGAGCAACTACTTGGTGCAGAAGTTGTGCGACGCCGTGCCCCGGATTAATGTCTAGAAGCGCTCCATATGCATCGTGGTAGCTCGGATGGCCTTCGGCAAGATGATGGTGCGCTGGCCGAAGATCAAGCCAGCCGAGATGGCTACTGGACCCCCGCCTCCTCGGAAGGAGCATAGGCGCCACGAGCAATATTTTTCCATTGTGATGGATGGTGCTCGGACGATAGAGGCCCAGTGCTCTAAGGATGTAATTTATGAGTGAATGTACTGTCGTTTATCCGAGCAAGATGAAACTTTCTGTGCTTTATAATGCAACCGGTTGGCATGATTTATGATGCTCTATTTAATTATTTTGACTCATGTGCGACCGTTTAAAACTGAAATTTACTAGTCGTCGGCTTCGATCCCCTTGTAGATACTGGAAAGTGTGTTTATTCCTTAACACTTTAACCCGTAGCCGACGTCTCGGTGCCCGGAGGCGGTAGTGAGTAGGAGAAACGAGGCAATCAGACTATGCGGCTTTAATGCTTTCACTTAGCTATAGGAGCTTGACTGCGGAAGCTAGTGACTGGCCCCCAGTGTTTCGTAATGTTCCACTGTGTCGGGGTTAGTACCTCCATCACTTGGTTTCTGTGACAGCAAACCCTTCGTATGACACAGAATAACATCCATCGATTTTTAGTTTGACACTTGTCATTGGATCGCTGACCAGTTCTCGCTTATTATAACAGTCAACTTTCAGCTTTCTCCACTGAGGTATTTACCCAGGCGAGCTATAATTACAATCATAGTGGTTCTCCCTTTACCCTCTTAGCCAAACAATGTGGAACGTAAGAGGGCAAACACAGGAGCCAAGTAACCCAACTATTGACCAGAGACATAATTCGGAACTGGTTCATATAATGCAATATTCGCGATGCCGAGCACATGAGAGGAGAATAGTGCCGGAGGATGCTTAAGGCGAGCTTTATAGTCAAGCCCCCGGTCTATTAGTCGATCGCATCTTAAAAATGCATGTATGGAACCGGTTTGTTTCGACATGATAAAGTAGAAAAGAGTGTGCAATATAAATGATTGTTGTGTGAACGTAAAAATGGTCTTTATTTCTGATGAATTCGTTACGTCCAAATGTACAATTCAAACTGCCGAAGCAACTATTACAGATACTTTGAAAATATATTTGATAGAGGAAAGGTTTACACATGGCCTCCATGAGTGGTTCGACGTCCCTCCGTGCCTTGCTGCACGTCTGCGCCTTTGCACCTTGAGAGGGTTTGTAAATAGGAAAGATAGTGATCGGCAGGCGGGCCCTTGAGAGAGGGTCTTGAAAAGTCACCGTGGTATATCAGCTTTACACTAATTAGGTCCTAGATGGAACCTGTTAATGGTCCGAGGACGTGTTTGGCCCTATCTCGGTCGAGCCAAGTACTTGGCCCTCGGGCCATTTTGCCCCCACAGCTGGCCATGGAATTTAAAGCGCGAAATTGTGCACACGAACTATGTATTTCGCGGTTGGAAAGGTTGTGTTGTGGGGAGTGCATCCCTATTTTGGGTGAGCATGGGAAGGCTCCGAAAGCATTGTCTTCGGGTGGGGCTGGGTTTTTGATGCCCCTTTGCCGCCGTCGACTTCGGCTGCTAGGGCCACCGTGTCCTCCTCGGTTCAGAGCGAGCACTCGGTGTTGCCATTGACGGTGATGAAACCCTTAGGTCCATACATCTTGAGCTTCATATATGCATAGTGGGGGACCGCATTAAAGCGAGCAAATGTTGTACGGCTGAGGAGTGAGTGATAGCTGTTGTGGAAAGGGACAATGTCGAAGATCAAATCTTCGCTGTGGAAGTTGTCGGGCGAGCCGAAAACTACTTCCAAGGTGACAGTACCCAAGCAGCGTGCCTCGACGCCTGGGATTACCCCTTTAAAGGTGGTGTTGTTAGGTTTGATCCTTGATGGATATATTCCCATCTTCCTCATTGTATTCGAGTAACTCAGATTGAGGTTGCTGCCTCCGTCCATAAGGACTCTGGTGAGGTGGTATCCGTCCATGATGGGGTCGAGAACCAGAGTCGCCGTTCCTCCATGACGGATACTTGTCGAATGGTCTCTGCGGTCGAAGGAGATCGGGCAAGCCGACCATGGGTTGTATTTTGGGGCCACCGGCTCTACAGCGTAAACATCCCTAAGTGCACGCTTCCACTCCTTGGGTATATGTGCGAGATAGATCATGTTCATAAATTTTACCTTGAGAGGGAATTGCATATGGCCTCCATTGTTCGGCCCGCGAGGCTCGTCATCATCCTCACTGAGGGGACCCTTGCCTTGTTCCTTGGTTGTAAGCTTGTCGGCATGTTTGATCAACCAACGGTGATGGTTGGTGTGGTTGGCGGGCTTGTATGAGGTGCCATGGATCTGGTAGGTTCTATCCAGGATCTTATCTAGCGTGGTCAGGCCATCCCGGTTCCCTTTAGAGGGCTTCTTCCGCGGTCCTGATTTGGAGTTGCTGGATCCGGCATTCACAACCGTATCATCAGCTTCATCGCCATTGTGTCGGCGCTTGTTCTTGTTGTGCCGTGGTTTCCCGTTCCCGTCCCGGACTTCTGAGGTGTCGGGTTCATCCGGGTTGTTGCTTCTACGAGCTAACCAACTATATTTGCCCGCGCAAAAGCGGGTCATGAGAGAGGTGAGGGCCGACATTGTTTTTGGCTTATCTTGGCAAAGCTGGCGAGTGAGCCATTCGTCCCGAATGATGCGTCTCAAATCGTCTATTGCCTCCGCATCGAGATAGTCAACGATCTGATTTTTCTTGTTCAAGAACCGATTCCAAAATTGCCGACTTGACTCTCCGGGCTATTGGACAACATGGCTCAAGTCATCATCATATGGAGGCCGAACATAGGTGCCTTGAAAGTTAGCTCGGAAGGCATCCTCGAGCTCTTCCCAGCTCCCCATGGAGTTTTTGGGGAGTCTGTCAACTAGTGCATGGCCGGTCCTTTAAGCTTCAATGGTAAATATTTGATGGCATGAAGGTCTTCTCCTCAGGCCATATAAATGTGGAGGAAGTCTTCAATCCACACAGCTGGGTTTGTTGTCCCATCATACTGTTCGATGTTTATGGGTTTAAACCCTTCGGGGAAGTGGTGCTGCATCACCTCGTCTATGAAACAAATTGGGTGTGCGGCGCCCCTAACCCGGGCCATGTCATGCCGGAGATTGGTTGTCATCTGAGCACGGTGCTGCTCCCGGGCTCTATCATTTCTGTTGTACCAGGCTTGGTATCCGTCCTGTCCAACGGGAGTGTACCCTCTAGATCCATAGATGGATCTTGTTTGGCCTGCTCTAGCGGTTAGGTCATGCCGTAGGTCGTATGGGTCCTCGGGCTACATTGGCTACTTTCCTCTTCGGTGAGGGAGTGTAGGTGGATTTTCGGCTTCCCCAGCTGGCATGTCCTTGTTGGGGAACGTAGAATGCAATTTCAAAAAAATTCCTACGATCACGCAAGATCTATCTATGAGATGCATAGCAACGAGTGGGGGAGAGTGTGTCCACGTACCCTCATAGACTGAAAGCGGAAGCGTTATGTTAACGCGGGAGAGGTAGTCAAACGTCTTCACGATCCAACCGATCCAAGTACCGAACGTACCGCACCTCCGTGTTCAGCACATGTTCAGCTCGATGATGTCCCTCGAACTCTTGATCCAGTAGAGGGTCAAGGGAGAGTTCCGTCAGCAGGATGGAGTTGTGACGGTGATGGTGATGTGATCCGTGCAGGGCTTCGCCTAAGCCCTATGACAATATGACCGGAGGAGTAAACTGTGGAGGGGGGCACCACACGCGGCTAAGAGAAATCTTGGTGTGCCTTTGGGGTGCCCCCGCCCCCGTATATAAAGGGGGGGAGGAAGTGGTCGGCCCAATGGGGTGCGCCAAGGGGGGAGTCCTACTTGGACTCCCAGTCCAAGTACGATTCGCCCCCCGCCCCCTTCCTTCCAACGGAGAGGGGAAAGGGGAAAGGAGGGAGATGGAGAAGGGGAGAGGGGGGCCGTGCCCCCTCCCCTTGTCCAATTCGGATTGGGCAAGGGGGGCGCGTGCCACCTCTCGTGGCCTGCCTCCTCTCCTCCACGATCGCCCATTAGGCCCATTAACTTTCCCGGGGGGTTCCGGTAACTTCCCGGTACTCCGAAAAATTCCCGAACCTTATCGGAACCATTCTGGTGTCCATATATAACCTTCCAATATATCAATCTTTACCTCTCGACCATTTCAAGACTCCTCATCATGTCCGTGATCTCATTTGGGACTGCGAACAAACTTCGGTCACTAAAACACATAACTCATAATACAAATCGTCATCGAACGTTAAGCGTGCGGACCCTATGGGTTCAAGAACTATGTAGACATGACCGAGACACATGTCCGGTCAATAACCAATAGCGGAACCTGGATGCTCATGCTGGCTTCTACATATTCTATGAAGATCTTCATCGGGTCAAACCGCATAACAACATACGTTATTCCTTTGTCATCGGTATGTTACTTCCCCAAGATTCGATCATCGATATTATCATACCTAGTTCAATCTCGTTACCGACAAGTCTCTTTACTCGTTCCATAATGCATCATCCCGCAACTAACTCATTAGTCACATTGCTTGCAAGGCTTATAGTTATGTGCATTACTGAGAGAGCCTGGAGATACCTCTCCGATACTCGGAGTGACAAATCCTAATATCGATCTATGCCAACTCAACAAACACCTTCGGAGATACCTGTAGAGCATCTTTATAATCACCTAGTTACGTTGTGACGTTTGATAACACACAAGGTGTTCCTCTGTTATCCGGGAGTTGCATAATCTCATAGTCAGAGTAATATGTATAAGGCACGAAGAAAGCAATATCAATAAAACTAAACGATCATTATGCTAAGCTAGCGGATGGGTCTTGTCCACCACATCATTCTCTAATGATGTGATCTCGTTTATCAAATGACAACACATGTCTATGGTTAGGAAACTTAACCATCTTTGGTTAACGAGCTAGTCAATTAGAGGCATACTAGGGACACTTTGTTTTATCTATGTATTCACACATGTACTAAGTTTCCGGCTAATACAATTCTAGCATGAATAATAAACATTTATCATGATATAAGGAAATATAAATAACAACGTTATTATTGCCTCTAGGGCATATTTCCTTCAGTCTCCCACTTGCACTAGAGCCAATAATCTAGATTACATAGTAATGATTCTAACACCCATGGAGTCTTGGTGTTGATCATGTTTTGCTCGTGGAAGAGGCTTAGTCAACGGGTCTACAACATTCAGATTCGTATGTATTTGGCAAATCTCTATGTATCCCTCCTTGACTTGATCGCGGATGGAATTGAAGTGTCTCTTGATGCGTTTGGTTCTCTTGTGAAATCTGGATTCCTTCGCCAAGGCAATTGCTCCAGTATTGTCACAAAAGATTTTCATCGGATCCGATACACTAGGTATTACACCTAGATCGGATATGAACTCCTTCATCCAGAATCCTTCATTTGCTACTTTTGAAGCAGCTATGTACTCCGCTTCACACGTAGATCCCGCCACGACGCTCTGCTTGGAACTGCACCAACTGACAGCTCCACCATTCAATATAAATATGTATCTGGTTTGTGACTTAGAGTCATCCGGATCAGTGTCAAAGCTTGCATCGACATAACCATTTATGACAAGCTCTTTGTCACCTCCATAAACGAGAAACATATCATTTAGTCCTTTCAGGTAATTCAGGATGTTCCTAGCTACTGTCCAGTGATCCACTCCTGGATTACTTTGGTACCTCTCTGCTAAACTTAAAGCAAGGCACACATCAGGTCTGGTACACAGCACTGCATACATGATAGAACCTATGGTTGAGGCATAGGGAATGACTTTCATTTTCTCTCTATCTTCTGCAATGGTCGGGCATAGAGTCTGACTCAACTTCACACCTTGTAACACAGGCACGAACCCTTTATTTGACTGGTACATTTTGAACTTCTTCAAAACTTTATCAAGGTATGTGCTTTGCGAAAGTCCAATTAAGCGTCTTGATCTATGATATATAAGAAGCTTCACAGAGGCCTTTCATTGAAAAATTCTTATTCAAGTATCCTTTTATGCTATCCAGAAATTTTGTATTATTTCCAATCAACAATATGTCATCCACATATAATATTAGAAATGCTACAGAGCTCCCACTCACTTTCTTGTAAATACAGGCTTCACCGCAAGTCTGTATAAAACCATATGCTTTGATCACACTATCAAAGCGTATATTCCAACTCTCAGAGGCTTGCACCAGTCCATAAATGGATCGTTGGAGCTTGCACACTTTGTTAGCACATTTTGGATCGACAAAACCTTCTGGTTGCATCATATACAACTCTTCTTTAAAATATCCATTAAGGAATGCAGTTTTGATATCCATTTGCCAAATTTCATAATCATAAAATGCGGTAATTGCTAACATAATTCGGACGGACTTAAGCATCGCTACAGGTGAGAAGGTCTCATTGTAGTCAACTCCTTGAAGTTGTCGAAAGCCTTTCACAACAAGTCGTGCTTTGTAGACAGTAACATTACAGTCAGCGTCAGTCTTCTTCTTGAAGATCCGTTTATTCTCTATGGCTTGCCGATCATCGAGCAAGTCAACCAAAGTCCACACTTTGTTCTCGTCCATGGATCCCATCTCAGATTTCATGGCCTCAAGCCATTTTGCGGAATCTGGGCTCATCATTGCTTCATCATAGTTCGTAGGTTCATCATGGTCAATTAACATGATTTCCAGAACAGGATTACCGTACCACTCTGGTGCGGATCTTACTCTGGTTCACCTACGAGGTTCGATAGTAACTTGATCAGAAATTTCATGATCATCATAATTTGCTTCCTCACTTACTGGTCTAGGAATCACTGGAACTGATTTCTGTGATAAACTACTTTCCAATAAGGGAGCAGGTACAATTACCTCATCAAGTTCTACTTTCCTCCCACTCACTTCTTTCGAGAGAAACTCCTTCTCTAGAAAGGATCCATTCTTAGCAACGAATATCTTGCCTTCAGATCTGTGATAGAAGGTATACCAAACAGTCTCTTTTGGGTATCCTATGAAGACACATTTCTCCGATTTGGGTTCGAGCTTATCAGGTTGAAGCTTTTTCACGATGATGTCCTTCATGGGCTTGCCATCCACCTTGAGATCATGGGAAAGGTATGTGATCATGAGGTGATTGCCATTGAGCCCACGCTCCACCATCCCCTTGCACCGGAAGACGTCTTGCTCCACAGCTTCAAGCCTGGCCTCCACGGTTCCTGTCCCCTTGGGACATGGCACATCGCGGGGGTGAAGCACCCCCTCATGCATATGGATGACCTGAGGGTGCTGCACCACTTCCCGCAGATATGGGTTGATGACGTTCTTGAAGAACTTGTCCTTGGAGGAGCTTGAAGAGGCCATGGTAGATGGGATCTGACAGAAACAGCAAGGAAAAAGAGAACCGAGGATTTCCCCGTGATATGGTGATCAATAGGTTTGGGAAGTATATATAGATTTTTTTAATCTTGGAGGACAAGTATAAGGTAGAAAAACGGAGTACGAAAGGTGTCCTAGGTGGGCACAACCCACCTGGGTGCGCCAGGCCTGGCGCGCCCTGGTGTCTTGTGCCCACCAGGGGACGCTTCCTGGAAGTTTCTTTATTTCCAAAATTCTTAAATATTCCAAAACTGATAAAAATATTTTTGCAGATATTTTGGAGTCTGTTTACTTACCGTATCACGTACCTCCTTATTTTCACGATTCTGGAGTGTTCTGGAAGGACTCTTTTATGTGTTCTTCTGGTGTCATAGTTTGGATAATATTACTTTCAACATTAATGGGCGTACCTGAGATATAATGCTTTATTCATTGCCCATTGACAACCTTCGGGTTAGTACCTTCGGAATTATTTATTTTGATGGCTCTAGACCAGTAAACCTCCTCGATGACGTATGGGCCTTCCCATTTTGAGAGGAGTTTTCCTGCAAAGAATCTGAAACGAGAGTTGTACAAAAGAACATATTCTCCAACTTCAAACGCACGCTTTTGAATTCTTTTGTCATGCCATCTTTTTTACTTTCTCTTTAAATAATTTTGCATTTTCATAAGCTTGGGTTCTCCATTCATCTAGAGAGCTGATATCAAATGACCTCTTTTCACCAGCAAGTTTGAAGTCATAATTGAGTTCTTTGATTGCCCAATATGATTTATGTTCTAACTCAAGAGGCAAATGACAAGCTTTTCCATAAACCATTTTATAAGGAGACATACCCATAGGATTTTTATATGTTGTTCTATAAGCCCAAAGTGCATCATCTAATTTCTTAGACCAATTCTTCCTGGACCTATTGACAATCTTTTGCAAAATTAATTTTATTTCTCTATTGTTAAGTTCAACTTGACCACTAGACTGAGGATGATATGGTGATGCAATTCTATGGTTAACATCATACTTGGCAAGCATTTTACGGAAAGCACCATGAATAAAGTGTGAACCACCATCAGTCATTAAATATCTAGGGACTCCAAACCTGGGGGAAATAACTTCCTTAAGCATTTTAATAGAGGTGTTGTGATTAGCACTACTGGTTGGAATAGTTTCTACCCATTTAGTAACATAATCAACAGCAACCAAAATATGTGTATACCCATTAGAGGAGGGAAAAGGTCCCATATAATCAAATCCACAAACATCAAATGGTTCAACAGCAAGTGAATAATTCATAGGCATTTCTTGACGCTTACCGATATTACCTATTATTTGACATTCATCACAAGATAAAACAAACTTAATTACAGGCATCCTTGAAGAGAGTGGGCCAATAAAATCCAGATTGCAATACCTTATGAGCAGTTCTATCTCCAGCATGATGCCCTCCATAAGCTTCGGAGTGACATTTCTGTAGGATTTGTCCATGTTCATGCTCAGGTACACAACATCTAATAATACCATCTACTCCTTCTTTATAAAGATGTGGGTCATCCCAAAGTAATGTCTTAAATCATAGAATAATTTTTTATTTTGTTGGTATGTAAAGCTAGGTGGTAAATATTTAGCAACGATGTAATTAGCATAATCAGCATACCAAGGAGTACTATGAGAAACATTTATTGCAGCTAACTGCTCATCAGGAAAACTATCATCAATAGGTAGTGGGTCATCAGGCACATTTCAAGCCTAGACAAATTATCAGCTACTGGGTTCTCGGCTCCTTTTCTGTCAATGATATGTAAATCAAATTCTTGTAACAAGAGAACCCATTGAATAAATCTAGTTTTAGCATCTTTCTTTTCCATAAGATATTTAATAGAAGCATGGTTTGTGTGAACAGTTACTTTGGAATCAACAATATAAGATCTAAATTTATCACAAGCAAACACAACTGCTAAGAATTCTTTTTCAGTAGTGGCATAATTTCTTTGAGCACTGTCTAGAGTTTTACTAGCATAATGAATAACATTAAGTTTTTAATCAAATCTTTGTCCTAGAACAGCACCAACTGCATAGTCACTACCATCACACATAATTTCAAAAGGCAAGTTCCAATCAAGTGGTTGAACAATAGGTGCAGAAATTAAAGCTTTCTTAAGTGTTTCAAAGGCTTCTAAACAATCATCATCAAAAACAAAAGGAATATCCTTTTGCAAGAGACTAGTAAGAGGCCTAGAAATTTTTGAATAGTCTTTGATAAATCTCCTATAGAAACCAGCATGACCTAAGAAATTACGAATACCTTATATATCTTTAGGACATCGAATTTTCTCAATTGCATCAACCTTAGCTTGGTCCACTTCAATACCTCTTTCAGAAATTTTATGACCCAAGACAATGCCTTCATTAACCATAAAGTGGCACTTCTCCCCATTCAAGACAAGATTTGTTTGTTCACATCTCTTCAAAACTCAATCAAGATTGCTTGAACAATCATCAAAAGACTTCCCATAAACAGAAAAGTCATCCATGAAAACCTCAACAATCTTTTCACAAAAGTCAGAGAATATAGCAGGCATACATCTTTGAAAGGTAGCAGGTGCATTACATAAACCAAAAGGCATACATCTATAAGCATAGGTTCCAAAGGGACAAGTAAAAGTGGTCTTTTCTTGATCAGGTTGAGAAACAGGTATTTGTGAAAAGCCAGAATATCCATCAAGGAAGCAAAAGTGTGTGTGCTTAGATAATCTTTCAAGCATTTGATCAATAAAAGGCAAAGGATGATGATCTTTTCTAGTTTCTTTGTTTAATTTTCTAAAATCAATTACCATTCTATAGCATGTAACAATTCTTTGTGGAATAAGTTCATTCTTATCATTAGGAACAACAGTTATACCTCCTTTCTTAGGAACACAATGAGCATGACTTACCCATCTACTATCAGCTATGGGATAGATTATACCTGCTTCCAGAAGTTTTAATATTTCCGTTCTTACCACTTCTTTCATCTTCGGATTTAACCGACGTTCGTGATCAACAGCGGGTTTAGCATCAGGTTCCATATTAATTTTGTGCTGACATAGAGTGGGACTAATGTCCTTTAAATCATCAAGAGTATATCCAATAGCAGCTTTGTGCTTCCTTAGAACTTTCAATAATCTTTCTTCTTCATGTTCTGAAATGTTAGCACTAATAATAACAGGATATATCTTCTTTTCATCAAGATAAGTGAGGGAGTCCTAGATTAGGGGGTGTTCGGGTAGCCGGACTATACCTTCAGCCGTACTCCAGTACTATGAAGATACAAGATTGAAGACTTCGTCCCGTGTCCGGATGGGACTTTCCTTGGCGTGGAAGGCAAGCTTGGCGATGCGTATATTCAAGATCTCCTACCATTGTAACCGACTCTGTGTAACCCTAACCCTATCCGGTGTCTATATAAACCGGAGGGTTGTAGTCCGTAGGACATCAACTCCATATGCAACAATCATACCATAGGCTAGCTTCTAGGGTTTAGCCTCCTTGATCTCGTGGTAGATCTACTCTTGTACTACCCATATCATCAATATTAATCAAGCAGGAGTAGGGTATTACCTCCATAGAGAGGGCCCGAACCTAGGTAAAAACAGCGTGTCCCTTGTCTCCTACTACCATCCGGCCTTGACGCACAGTTCGGGACCCCCTACCCGAGATCCGCCGGTTTTGACACCGACATTGGTGCTTTCATTGAGAGTTCCTCTGTGTCGTCGCCTTTAGGCTCGATGGCTCCCTTGATCATCAACAACGATGAGGTCCAGGGTGAGACTTTTCTCCTCGGGCAGATCTTCGTCTTCGGTGGCTTCGCACTGCGGGCCAATTCGCTTGGCCACCTGGAGCAGATCGAAAGCTACGCCCCTGACCATCAAGTCAGGTTTAGAAGCTTAAACTACACGGCTGACACCCGCGGAGACTTGATCTTCGACGGGTTTGAGCCACGGCCAAGCGCGCCGCACTATCTCGAGGGGCATGATCTAGCTCTGCCTCCGGACAGTGTCCTGGAGGCCGCACACGCACCGGTTACGACCCCTAACTCGGAGCCTATTGCGCCAATCGAGGATGAGCGGTTGGACGTCACCTCGGGGGCTGCAATCTCAAAGGCGATCGAGCCGAACGCCAGCCCCGCACTCTGCATGACCCGTGACTCCGAGGATCCGGACTCCGAACCCCCCGCGCCCCTGCCAATCGAATCCGATTGGGCGCCGATAATGGAGTTCACCACCGCGGACATCTTTCAGCACTCGCCTTTTGGCGACATCCTGAATTCTCTCAAGTCTCTCTCTTTATCAGGAGAGCCCTGGCCGGATTACGGTCAGCGAGGATGGGATACGGATGATGAAGAAGTTCAAAGCCCACCCACCACCCACTTTGTAGCCACTGTCGACGATTTAACCGACATGCTTGACTTCGGCTCCGAAGACATCGACGGTATGGACGACGATGTAGGAGGCGAACAGGAACCAGCACCTGTAGGGCGCTGGAAGGCCACCTCGTCATATGACATATATATGGTGGATACTCCAAAAGATGGAGATGGCAATGGAATAGCGGGGGATGATACCTCCAAGAAACAGCCAAAGTGCCGGCGTCAGCGGCGCCGCTCTAAATCCCGCCAAAGCAAAAACGGTGATTCCGGCACGGGAGATAATACTACCCCGGATAGCGCCAAAGAACACCCACCCCAGCAAGATTCGGCATAGGAAGATGGAGAAGCCAGCCCTCATGAGAGAGCAGCAGACCGAGAGGTCGAGGATGATAACTATATGCCTCCCTCCGAAGACGAGGCAAGCCTCGATGATGACGAATTCGTCGTACCATCAGACCCCGCCGAACAAGAGCGTTTCAAACGTAGGCTTTTAGCCACGGCAAGCAGCCTCGAGAAAAAGCAGCAACAACTTAGAGTTGACCAAGATTTGCTAGCTGACAGATGGACTGAAGTCCTTGCGGCCCAAGAGTATGAACTCAAACGCCCCTCCAAGAGTTACCCAAAGCGCAGGCTGCTACCCCGATCAGAGGAGGAAGCACCTACATCACCAGCGCACGACATGACAGACCGGCCACCTCGCGGCCACGACGGAGAGGCCTCTCGGACCTCCACCCAAGACATGTCCCGACGCCGCTCAACTAAGGCACGGAAAAATGCGCCAGACCTGCGAGACGTACTGGAGGATAAGGCAAGACAAACAAGATCGATCTACGGATCGCGCAGGCGCCCTACGGCACGTGACGATGATCTTCACTCCGGATACAACAAATCCGGCCGGGCCGAACACAACAGACATAGCTCTTCCGAGCTGCGTCATGATATAGCCCAGTACAGAGGCGCCGCACGCCCGCTATGCTTCACGGATGAAGTAATGGATCATAAAATCACAGAGGGTTTCAAACCCGTAAACATCGAATCATACGATGGCACAACAGATCCGGCGGTATGGATCGAGGATTATCTCCTTCACATCCACATGGCACCCGGCGATGATCTACACGCCATCAAATACCTCCCGCTCAAACTTAAAGGACCGGCCCGGCATTGGCTTAACAGCTTGCCAGCAGACTCAATCGGTTCTTGGGAGGACCTGTAAGCCGCATTCCTTGACAACTTCCAGGGCACTTACGTGCGACCACCGGATGCCGACGACTTAAGCCACATAATTCAGCAGCTAGAGAAATCGGCCAGGCAATTCTGGACACGGTTCCTAACAAAGAAAAACCAGATAGTCGACTGTCCGGACGCAGAGGCCCTAGCAGCCTTCAAGCATAACATCTGCGACGAGTGGCTCGCCCGGCACCTGGGACAGGAAAAGCCGAAATCTATGGCAGCCCTCACGACACTCATGACCCGCTTTTGCGCGGGAGAAGACAGCTGGCTAGCTCGCAGTAACAACTTATCAAAGAACCCTGGTAATTCGGATACCAAGGAAAAAAGTGGCAGGACACGTCGGAATAAGCAAAAACACCGCGTTAGCAGCGACAGCAATGAAGACACGGTAGTCAATGCCGGATTCAGAGGCTATAAATCCGGTCAGTGGAAAAAGCCACTCAAAAAGAATACTCAGGGCCCGTCCAGTTTGGACCGAATACTCGACCGCTTGTGCCAGATACATGGCACCTCCGAAAGGCCAGCCAATCACACTAACAGGGATTGTTGGGTGTTCAAGCAGGCAGGCAAGTTAAGAGCCGAAAACAAAGACAAGGGACTGCACAACGACGATGAGGAGGAGCCCAGGCCGCCGAACAACAATGGACAGAAGGGTTTTCCCCCACAAGTGCGGACGGTGAACATGATATACGCAACCCACATTCCCAAGAGGGAGCGGAAGCGTGCGCTACGGGACGTATACGCGTTGGAGCCAGTCGCCCCAAAGTTCAACCCATGGTCCTCCTGCCCGATCACTTTTGATCGAAGGGACCATCCCACTAGCATCCGTCATGGCGGCTTCGCCGCATTGGTTCTCGACCCAATCATCGACGGATTTCATCTCACAAGAGTCCTCATGGATGGCGGCAGTAGCCTGAACCTGCTTTACCAGGATACAGTGCGGAAAATGGGCATAGATCCCTCAAGGATTAAGCCCACAAAAACGACCTTTAAAGGCGGTATACCAGGTGTAGAAGCCAACTGTACAGGCTCAGTAACACTTGATGTGGTCTTCAGATCCCCGGACAATTTCCGAAGCGAAGAGTTAATCTTCGATATAGTCCCGTTTCGCAGTGGCTATCACGCCCTGCTCGGACGAACCGCATTCGCAAAGTTCAATGCGGTGCCACACTACGCATATCTCAAGCTCAAGATGCCAGGCCCTCGAGGAGTAATCACGGTCAACGGAAACACCGAATGCTCCCTCCGTATGGAGGAGCACACGGCGGCTCTCGCAGAGGAAGTACAAAGTAGCCTTCTTAGGCAATTCTCCAGTCCGGCCATTAAAAAGCCAGACACTGCCAAGCGCGCCCGGAGTAACCCACATCAGGACCGCCTGGCACACTCTGAGCAAGCGTAGCAATGCGGCCCCAACCCCAGCTCTCGTGACATAGCGAAACCAGTGCCTCACGTACATAACTACGCCCTTGAAATACCATGGGCACAGGGGAAGGGGCACAATAACGGCACACCCAAAATACGGCTTAAAACATACTAGGGGCTGCCGAATTCTTTTTTAATTTTTTCTTACTTTCAGGACTCCATACTTCGGACGACCTGCTCAGCAATTCGACTGCCGCACAAACGATGCAAGATCCAGGGAGGCAGACAAGCCATGCCGCACTATGGAACTCCCAGGTGGTCTCTGTTACGAGCAGTATACCTGTTTTGAATACAATTCCGCGGCCTGCCCCTAGTCAGGACATGTTAAATAGTCCAATATCTTTTTGCTTATCGCACTATTTGTATCGTTCGGCTTTGATAAATAGCCTCTCTATAAACAATGCATAGCTTTTTGTCTATTTTTTGCATTATCCTCTTTTCACATATATGTTTATTAAATGACATGATTGCACCCGTACACCATGGTACGGCAAACACGCTAGGGGCTTCAGTAACCGTCATTATGGTGTGAGAAGTCCGTACACTTTCACAAGTGCGGCACCCCGAACTTATAGCACTATATGCATCGGCTCCGAATCATGATTTGGGTCAATAGTTGGGTTTGCCCGGCTCCTAAGTTTTGGTGCCTTACGTTCCGCTATATCGGCTAAGGTAGCACTAGGAGAACCATTGTAATTGTGCCCCGGTTCAGCTGGGTTAAGCACCTCAGTGGAGAAAGCTAAAACTGACTGTCATGATGAGGCGAGAGACCGGTCGCTGTTCGAGAGGTTTTTCGAGTCCCTAAGGACTTACGCCGCTTCGAGCGAGGAGCTGGCTTTGTCCGGCCAAGGCGTGGATAGCGCCCCGAACTCGGTCTTCCGAACTAGGGGCTTCGCCGAAATTTAAAATTATAGAGTTCTATGGCTAAGTGAGAGTGTTCAAGCATTATAGTCCGATTGCCTGGTTCGTTGTGCTGAGCGCCTCCCTCGAAGGACCCAACTATGGGAAAAAGAGCGCTCAGCTTTATCCCGAACACCCCATCACTAGTGGCATGGGGGCAGAAGCCGACGACTGGCCATCTCTCAATTTTTTGATAAACGGTCGCACAGAAAGTAATATTTTAAATTCAATAAGCATTGCTTAGCGCATATGAACAAGTTTTCAGCGCACAGGATAAACACGAGCGAGTTCATTCAAAAATCACATCCTTGGTACATTCATCCGCCACAAGGCGGGCACCTGCAAGAACATCCTTGTAGTAGTTCTCGGGCTTGCGGTGCTCCTTCCCCGGCGGCGGCCCATCCTTCACAAGCTTCTCACCGTCCAGCTTACCCCAGTGCACCTTTGCACGGGCAAGGGCCCGACGGGCACCTTCGATGCAGACGGAGCGCTTGATGACCTCGAGCCTCGGACAGGCCTCCACCAGCCGCCGCACCAGCCCGAAATAGCTCCCAGGCAGGGCCTCTCCGGGCCACAACCGAACTATGAAGCCCTTCATGGCCTGTTCGGCCGCCTTGTGGAGCTCGACCAACTGTTTCAGCTGGTCGCTCAAGGGCACAGGGTGTCCGGCCTCAGAATACTGAGACCAGAACACCTTCTCCGTCGAGCTGCCCTCTTCAGCTCGGTAGAATGCGGCGCTGGCAGATACGCTGCGGGCAAGATCTGCGAATGCCCCTGGAGAGCTCCGGATTCGGGTAAGTAACAAGTAGTTTACTTTTATATTTCTGCTTTGCATAAAGAATGCCTTACCCGCCTCTATCTTCCTCATCTCCTCCAACTCTTGGAGGGCCTTTTGGGCTTCGGCCTTGGCAGACTTGGCAGTCTCAAGGGCCGTCGCGAGCTCGGATGCTTGCGCCTTTGACTCAAGCTCCAAACTCTCATGTTTTTTCATGAGAGCCTGAAGCTCTTGCTGCACCTCGCCGACCTGAGCCCCAAGTCTGTCTCGCTCGGTGCGCTCCGCGGCCATTTTCTTTTCGGCCTCAGACAGTGTCTGCTTAAGGGTCGCCACCTCAGTCGTGGCCCCTACAATAAGCAGTACAATCCTGTTATTTTTTTTTTGCAATCACGCCTTTTTATAGGCACTTTTTCTGTAAGGTATTTCTTACCTTCTTTCTCCTCGAGCCGCCGCTTGGCAAGGCCGAGCTCTTGCTCGGTCCGCTCGAGGTCCTGCTTCAGGACACCCACCTCCGCAGTCAGTGCGGCGGTGGATACAGCGAAGCCTGCATACGCATATTGACTCTTTTTTGTTAGACTCCTGCGATATTTAATAGATCCTCTATTCGGCTTTTCTTTCTGAACGCCAAACAGAGCATCAGGGGCTACTATCTATGCGGTAATATTTTTACATATTTTTACTTACCTCAAAGCCTGTTAGAAGGCTAGCGCAAGCTTCAGTCAGTCCGCTCTTGTCGGACCGAACCTTCTGGATCACCGTACTCATAATAGTACGGTGCCCCTCGTCGATGGAGGTGCCGTCAAGCACCTCCAGCAGATTGTCCGGCACCTCCGGTTGGACGGAGGCCGCGGGCTCAGAAGGCTTGCTCCTCTTGGAAGGAGTTCGCCTACTGTGGTTCGGAACTATGGAAGATTCCGGTGCGGTCTCCGGCACAAAGTCGGACTTGGAGCCCTGGGGGGCCTTATCCCCTTCACTCCTGGAGTCCGGGAGGTTGCCTTGCGGCTCCTCCGGGACCACCTCCTCCTGCCCCGAAGCTTGTCGCGGCGCCACTTCGGCGTCGTCTGCAGTGCGGGGGGAGACAACGGGCGGAACTGAGTTCACGTCCGATGAGTCCAGGGAGCCGCCCGACGATTCGTTGAATTCGGCCCGGGGCGGGCTGCATAATTACATTCGACAGTAGGGAAAGTTGTGCAACAAAGGAACATCATGAGTTACTCTGATATCCGAACTTACGATTTCGCCGGACGCTTGGCCCTGTTTGGCCACTCCTCTTCACCCTCTTCGGCGTCGGAGGAGTAGTCCGGCGAAGGGGTCTTCTTTTTCCTAGACCCCTCGGCCTCCCCCGTTGGGACAGCCTTCCTCTTCTCTCCTCCCTCCGCTGGGGGGAGAGTTTTCTTCTTCCTCCTCCTCGTTTTCACGGGAAGAGGGCGTCTCGGACTCGTCGGATGACGAGTCCGACGCCACCACGTTACGGGCACTCTTTCGAGTCCCCGTGGTCTTCTTCTTCTTGACCTTCTTCTCCGGCACCACATAAGGCACCGAAACCAGCAGCTTCACTAGTAGATCTGGGGCTGGGTCTTCGGGCAGCAGAGCCGGACAGTTAATCGGTCCGGATATCGCCCGCCAAGCCTGTCAAAGGTAAGGGAGTTTAGATCCCGCATAGAGTCAAACTATGAAAAAAGCTTAACATCCTATAAAAGGTGAAGATAGCTTACCTCGCTAGCGTGACGCTGTGAGCTGTATCCGTGGTCCTCGGAAGCGGATGCGGGAGCCTCGGCGCCCTTGAATAGCACCTTCCAGGCATCTTCGTACGTCGTGTCGAAGAGCCTGCTAAGGGTTTGGTGTTGCGCCGGGTCGAACTCCCACAGATCAAAATCCCGTTGTTGGCACGGGAGGATCCGGTGGATGAGCATAGCCTGGATTACATTAACAAGCCGGATTGGCTTGTTCACCAGGGACTGGATGCATGTTTGCAATCCGGTCACCTCTTTTTCGTCACCCCACGACAGGCCCGTCTCTTTCCAGGACATAAGCCGCGTGGGGGTCCGGATCGGAACTCGGGGGCTGCGATCCATTTCGCATCGCGTGGCTCGGTGATGTAAAACCACCTGGATTGCCACCCCTTTAGGGTCTTGTAACACCCTCGATGCGACTATATCTCCCACGTGTCGAAGCACGACTTAGAGGCATAATCGCATTGAAGGCATATGTCGCAAGTAGGCAATCTTCACAACATCCCATGTAATATAATAATGAAAGGGGAGAAAACATAGTTGGCTTACACTCGCCACATCAATCAAGTACATAAGTAACATTACATCATCCAAACACTCATGGCCCGACTACGGCGCAAAAATAAAAGAGAACCCAACATGCGACACGGTCCCGTTCACCCCCAACTGGGCACCACTACTGATCATCGGGAAAGGAAACATAGTAACATTGAGAGTCTTCGTCGAACTCCCACTTGAGCTCAAACGCGTCTCCTAGAGCGAAATCATCAGGCCCTGCATCTGGTGTAATAGTAGTCTGTGAGCCACATGGACTCAGCAATCTCGCACCCTCGCGATGAAGACTATTTAAGCTTATAGGTAAGGCAAAGGTAAATATGTGGAGCTGCAGCAAGCGACTAGCAAGTATGGTAGCTAACTTATTCGCAAAAGAGAGCGAGAAGAGGAGGCAAAGCGCGAGCGAGAAACTAGAGAACAACCTGCGCAAACATACTCCAACACCGTGTCCACTTCCCGGACTCCGCCGAGAAGAGGCCATCACGGTAACGCACTCGGTTGATTCATTTTAATTAACTTAAGGTTCAAGTTATCTACAACCGGACATTAACAAATTCTCATCTTCCCATAACCGCGGGCACGACTTTCGAAAGTTCAATACCTGCAGGGGAGTCCCAACTTAGCCCATGACAAGCTCTGACGGTCAACGAAGGAATAGACCTCCTCCCAAGACGTTCCGATCAGACTCGGTATCTCGGTTACTCAAGACACTTCGACAGGTTAAAACAAGACCAACAACACCGCCCGAATGTGCCGACAAATCCCGATAGGAGCTGCACATATCTCGTTCTCAGGGCACACTCAGATGAGACATCCTACGAGTAAAACCAACCCTCAAATTGCCCCGAGGTGGCCCCGCAATCTACTCGGTCGGACCAACACTCAGAGGAGCACTGGCCCGGGGGGGTTAAATAAGATGACCCTCGGGCTCCGGAAACCCAAGGGAAAAAGAGGTAGGTGGCAAATGGTAAAACCAAGGTTGGGCATTGCTGGAAAAGCTTTAATCAAGGTGAACTATCAAGGGGTTCCCATTATAACCCAACCGCGTAAGGAACGCAAAATCCGGGAACATAACACCGATATGACGGAAACTAGGGCAGCAAGAGTGGAACAAAACACTAGGCGAGAGGCCGAGCCTTCCACCCTTTACCAAGTATATATATGAATTAAGATAACAAGATAATATAATGATATCCCAACAAGTAAATAAATGTTCCAATAAGGAACGGCCTTCAATCTTCACCTGCAACTAGCAACGCTATAAGAGGGGCTGAGCAAAGCGGTAACATAGCCAATCAACGGTTTGCTAGGACAAAGGTGGGATAGAGGTTTGACATGGCAATTTGGGAGGCTTGAAAGCAAGTGGTAGGCATCGTAGCATTGGCAAAGCAAAAGAGCGAGCAAACTAGCATAGCAAAGATAGTAGTGATTTCGAGGGTATGATCATCTTGCCTGCACAGTTGTCAGAGTTGACTGGATCCTCAAAAGCAAACTCAATGGGCTCCTCGTTAGCAAACTCGTCTCCTGGCTCTACCCAAACAAGACAAACAAGCAAAAAGGATACAATCAACCACGTGCAAACTCAAACAACACGATGCAAAGATGATATGCTATGCGGGATGTGATGCGGGATGCAAAATGCAAGATATGACAGGAAATGCATGAACCTGGCTTCAACCTGGAAATCCAAGTGTTCCACTAGAAAAATGAGATGAAATCGCTTGAAAACGATATAAAGAACGCCGGAATCGGAGTTACGGTTTGGAAATGGCAAGCGATTCAAATATGCCACCGGTCTGCGATTTACAGCAAGTAGGCATCTAAATGCAATGAGATGAACATGCTACAGCACCCAAACAAGAAGAAAAAATACATGGCAGGGATGCATACAAGATGCTTAACAAAAGTCTAGCACTGAGCTACGGTCAATTCATCCATTAACCGGTTCAAACAAGCATGGCAAAAATACATATGACAAACAGATCTCAGACTTAGTGAAATTAACACTTGTCTGAAATTTCAGCTCAGGTAGCACTCTTCGGAGCAACAAAACTATACGCTACAGGAACTGAACATGGCAAAGTAAAGCATGGCATGGAGCTACTCAAAGAGCTTAACAAAAGTCCCTTAGTGACCTTGAGCCAAAAGGGATCAGAAAATACAAATGCAAGCATGTGAACATAGCAAAAACATAATCAGATCACAGACTTAGTGAAAACTGACACATGCTGAAATATAACTCAAGTAGGCATGTTTACGAGCTTGATGCACTCACTATGGTGCAAGTCATGGCAAGACAAGCATACACCCATCAATAAGGCACAAAATAAAAGCTAGACATGGCAAGAACAATAGCATAGCATGCACAGATCAACTACAACATCATCGGCAAAATTGCAAACAAGTTGACAATGTGCCCAGATTCGCAAAGTAGCAAAAGTAGAGCTCGATTGACTCAAGCTAGGGTGCTCCATAATTGCAAATAAGACATGGATGGATAGAGCACTACAATATTAACAAAACATCCTTACTGGTCATCCTCAAAAGAGGCACGGATCACTAGGAACCAACATGAACATATGGCATCATGAGATAAACAGCTCCAGGACTTAGTGATACTAAGTCCTTGAAATCAGTATTAACAAGTGCACCACTTTGCAAGCTTGTGCTAGTGACCACACACATCACAAAAATACATGGGTTTCACCTCTGGAAAGATGACAAAACCCTTAACAAAACACATGTAGAGCATCAGGGCATATCATGCACACATTACTCATGGAAAAAATGACAAAAACCTAAACGGAATAGCAGATCTGACAATTAACTCAAGTAGCCCTCTTCTAACAGCATTTCGGGTATCAAGATGAACTCAAATGAAAAAGATGCAATGGAATGAAATTATGTACTCTCTAAGATGAACATTTTGATATGCTATATGCATGAATCGGAGCTACGGATGCAAAGTTACGGAGCTACGAACATGAGCACTTGGACTGAGATTTTCGGGACTTAGACGAAATTTACCACCGGATCTAGGGTTTGACCTGGCACGCAGATCGAGGCAGCGGCGCTCTCGCCGGAGATGACGCGGGCGGCGGCCGGAGTAGAGGAGGAGGGGCCCGAAGCTTGGGGGCGACGCCGGCGTCGGGGCGCGAGGCGGGCGAGGCGGCGGCGGCGGCGGAGGCGGCGGCCGGGCCAGGTGGCGGCGGCGGCGGCAGCTGAGCGAGGCGGCGGCGCGGGGCGCGGCGCAAGGCGGCGGGCGGCTACGGGCCGGGAGGGCCCCGCCTGGGCCCTGCGGGCCGGGGACGCGGGTGGCGGCGCGGGGGCGAATGGGAGGCTGCCACGTGGCGGCGGTGGCGGCAGGATTTTTCGTCCGGCGGTGGGCGGACACGTCCGGCCGCGCGGAGAGGAGGGGGATCTAGGTCTAGGGTGGATTTGATCCGGAAATTTCGGGTGAGATGCTATTTTATAGGTAGAGGGAGCTAGGAGAGTCCAAATGGGGTGCGGTTTTCGGCCACGCAATCGTGATCGAACGCTGTAGATGATGGAGCAGAGTTAGGTGGGTTTTGGGCCAAATTGGAGGGGTGTTGGGCTACAACACACACGAGGCCTTTTCGGTCCCTCGGTTAACCGTTGGAGTATCAAACGAAGTCCAAATGATACGAAACTTGACAGGCGGTCTACCGGTAGTAAACCAAGGCCGCTTGGCAAGTCTCGGTCCAATCCGGAAATGTTTAATCCCCACACACGAAACAAAGCTAGAAATGACCACCGGAGGAGAACGAAGCGCCGGAATGCAAAACGGACAACGGGGAAAATGCTCGAATGCATGAGACGAACACGTATGCAAATGCAATGCACATGATGACATGATATGAGATGCATGACAATGACAACAACACACGGAGACAAAACCCGAACCCGAGGAAATAAATATAGCTTAACGCCAGAAACGGCAAGAGTTGGAGTACAAATTGGGAAAGTTACATCCGGGGTGTTACAACACTCCACCACTACGAAAGGATCTCGTCCCGAGATCTAGGACTGAAAGAACGTCGGGTACTCAGAACGGAGGTGATCCTCGCCTTCCCAGGTAGCTTCACAGTCGGAATGGTGTGACCACTTGACTTTGAGAAATTTGATTGACTTGTTGCGAGTCTTGCGTTCAGTCTCTTCAAGAATAGCAACTGGATGCTCACGATAAGAGAGATCTTCTTGGAGCTCAATGTCCTCGAAGTTGACAGTGCGGTCAGGAGTCTTGAAGCACTTTCGAAGCTAAGAGACATGGAACACGTCATGAACATTTGCAAAGTTTGAAGGAAGCTCGAGTTGATAGGCGAGGTCGCCTCTCTTGCTGACAATCTTCAAAGGTCCCACGTATCTAGGGGCAAGCTTCCCTTTGATACCGAAGCGACGAGTACCTTTCATAGGAGAGACGCGGAGGTAAACATGATCTCTGATCTCGAAAGCCAAATCATGGTGCTTACTATCATAGTAGCTCTTCTGACGGGATCGGGCTTCTTTGAGGTTATCTCGAATGACTTTGCACATTTCTTCTGCCTCTGTGATTAAGTCATTACCCAAAAGCTGATGTTCACCGGTTTCAGACCAGTTGAGAGGGGTACGGCACTTCCTGCCATACAGAATTTCAAAAGGGGCCTTGCCCGAAATTGCTTGAAAACTGTTGTTGTAGGAGAATTCAGCATAAGGAAGACAATCCTCCCACTTCATGCCGAAGGAGATCACACAAGCCCTGAGCATATCTTCAAGAATCAGGTTGACACGCTCGACTTGACCGCTTGTTTGAGGATGGAAAGTTGTGCTGAAGCGGATGTTAGTGCCCATGGCCTTCTGAAAAGAATCCCAAAACTTCGAGGTAAAGATGCTGCCACGGTCTGAAGAGATCACTTGTGGAATACCATGCAGAGAGACAATACGAGAGGTATAGAGTTCCGCCAATTGGGCTGCAGTGATCAACTCTTTGATAGGCAGAAAATGAGCCACTTTGGTGAGTTTGTCGATGAAAACGAATATAGCATCATTGCCACGCTTGGACTTTGGAAACCCAGTTACGAAGTCCATTTCAATGTGGTCAAACTTCTATTCTGGAATGGCAAGAGGTTGGAGGAGACCTGCTGGCCTTTGGTGTTCTTCCTTCACTCTTCTGCAGACATCACATTCATTCACGAATTGAGCAATCTCACGCTTCATTCGAGTCCACCAATAAGCTTGCTTAAGGTCCTGATACATCTTCGTGCTCCCAGGGTGGATGGAGAGGAGAGAATTGTGAGCCTCGTTCATGATCACTTTACGGAGGTCACCTTTGGGTACAACAATACGATCCTCGAAGAAGAGAGTGTCCTTGTCATCAAGGCGGTAGCACTTGTACTTGGGTTGACTCTTGGCAATCCCAATCTTCACCTTTTTCACCATAGCATCAAGGAGCTGGGCTTGGCGAATCTGGTCTTCCAAGGTAGGAGAGACTAGAAGGTTGGCGAGGAAACCTTGAGGAACAACTTGCAGATTAAGTTTGCGGAAAGCTTCACAAAGCTCGGGTTGATAAGGCTTGAGAATAAGACTATTGCAGTAAGCTTTTCTGCTCAATGCGTCAGCAATCACATTGGCCTTGCCTGGAGAATACTCGATACTCGGATTATACTCCTGAATCATTTCGACCCATCGAGTTTGCCTAAGGTTGAGATTAGGCTGAGTGAAGATGTACTTGAGACTCTTGTGATCAGTGAAAATGTCCACTTTTCTTCCCAATAGAAGATGTCTCCAAGTCAAAAGAGCATGCACAACTGCCGCCAACTTGAGATCATGAGTGGGGTAGTTCTTCTCATTAGGCTTCAACTGGCGAGATGTATAAGCAACAACTTTCTTCTCTTGCATCAATACTGCGCCAAGACCTTGGAGAGAGGCATCACAAAAGACCTCGTACGGCTTGGATTCATCAGGAGGAGTGAGAACTGGAGCAGTGATCAATTTCTCTTTCAAAGTGTTGAAAGCAATATCACACTCCGGAGACAAACGTACTTGACGTGCTTCTGGAGAATATTAGAGAGAGGCTTCGCGATCTTAGAAAAGTTTTCAACGAATCTTCGACAATAGCTTGCGAGACCGAGGAAGCTACGGAGTTGCTTCACGTTCTGAGGAGGTTCCCAGTTCACAATTGCAGACACCTTCTCAGGATTCACGGCAATGCCCTTGGCAGAGACGATATGACCAAGATAAAGAACCTCATCGAGCCAAAATTCACACTTGGAGAACTTGGCGTAGAACTGATGTTCTCTGAGCTTATCAAGAACCAAACGCAAATGCTTGGCATGATCTTCCTTGTTCTTGGAGAAAACCAGAATGTCGTCGAGATAGACCAAAACGAAGTCATTGGTGTAGGCATTGAAGATGAAGTTCATCATGCAAGAGAACGTCGGAGGAGCATTGACGAGGCCAAAAGACATGACAGTGTATTCATATGAACCAAAGCTTGTCCTGAAAGCCGTCTTGGGAATATCTTGCTCACGAATTCGAATCTGATGATAACCCATACGGAGATCAACCTTGGAGAATACTTGGGCACCTTTGAGTTGTTCGAACAGCTCATTGATGTTGGGAAGTGGGTATTTGTTCTTGATTGTCTTTTTGTTCACTGGACGGTAATCAACACAAAGTCGGTCCGTTCCATCCTTCTTCTTCACAAAAAGAACACCACAACCCCACGGAGAAGAACTAGGCCGGATGAGACCCATTTTCTCTTGAATATCGAGTTGCTTCTTCAGCTCCTTCAACTCTTCAGGTCCGAGCTTGTAAGGACGTTTGCACACAGGTTCCGTGCCAGGCTCAAGATCAATAACAAATTCAACTGGCCGGTGCGGAGGCATTCCTGGGAGCTCTTCTGGAAAGACGTCTTGATATTCGCAAACGACTGGAATTTGAGAGATGGCATCCAATTCACCCCTCTCATTGAGAGAAAACAGACAGATGGTATTATCCCGAGAAGCAAAGACAATTACATCCTCAGACGAATGAGTCAATTGAATCTGCCTAGCTGCACAATCAAGCTGAGCCTTGTGCTTAGAAAGCCAATCCATTCCGAGAATAAGATCAATATCTGAGTTACCAAGAACCACCGGAGAAGAGAGAAACTTGTAGTCCCCCAATGTGATAGAGATATCGGGAGCAACCAAACTAGAAGTCAAAAGCTTGCCGGGAGAAACAACTTGCATGACTTTGGGCATGATCTCAGTATCAACATTGTGCTTCGATGCAAAAGGGCATGACAAAAAGGAATGCGATGCACTAGTGTCAAAAAGAACTTTTGCAGGAACATCGTTAACAGGAAGGTTGCCCATGATGACATCTGACGAGTCCTCTGCCTGAGCTGCATTCATCAAATTGACCTTGGTGTGCTTGGGATTATGCTTGACCACAGTTGTACTTGCCGATCTGATAGGAGGAGGAGGAGGAGGAAGACGCCTCTGGTTGAAACACTTGTTGGCATAGTGACCCTTCTGTTGGCACTTGTTGCACGTGACCTCTGAAAGCGGACGGTGATACGGAGCACTCGATCTTGGAGCTTGATACGAAGTCTTGTTCTGAAAGCCAGGGTTGGGTGGGTGGGAAGAACCACTGCCACCTTTGCTCTTCTGCTGATACGGCTGGCGGAACGGAGGAGGAGGAAGCCAATACTTCTGCTGCTTGGCCACTTGAGTAGAGGAAGAAGAAGTAACATCTCTGACTCGCTTCTTGGAAGCATCACACCTAAACTGAGCAGCCTCTTGCTTCAGTGCCATGTTGTAGAACTCATCGTACCTCAAGGGATCGAAGAGAACAAGAGCTAGATGAATTTCTTCTCTGAGACCACCCCTGAACTGATATATCATGCTCTTCTCATCAGGGACGTCCTGCTTGGCAAAGCGGGCGAGCTTCTGAAACAACTTGTTGTAGTCATAGACAGACAAAGAGCCTTGCTTCAGGTTGTGGAATTCCTCATGCTTGCTTTCAACCACGCTCTGAGGGATATGATGAGCTCGGAAATCTCGACGGAAATCATCCCAAGTAATAACACGTCCACCTCTGGAGTCCTTGCACTGCTGGAACCATTCTGCAGCTTGATCTTTGAGTTGGAAGGAAGTGAACTTAACAAAGTCCTCAGGCCTGACATTACTGCACTCGAAATGCTTGCACAGATCCACTAGCCAATCATCAGCATCGGTTGCTTCAACACAATTGCTGAAAGTCTTTGGCCCATTAGCAAGGAACTGGTTGAGTGTAACAAAGTGATTCTGATTGTTGCCATGGTTCCCTTGGTTGCCTTGATTGCGCTTTTGAAGAATTTGCATGATCAACTGTGTGTTTGCATTGGTTGCGGCCATCACAGCTTGCCATGCCTCTAGAGGAGGTGGAGGTGGTGCGGATCAGGATTCGGAGTCGTGCGCGTTGGAGGAGCCATCCTGAAGAGGTTGACCACCATTAGCACATTGATAGAGAAATATTGAAGCTGAATCCAACAGAATGAAAATTGCAACATATAGTCTTCACATCCGAACAAAATGAACGAATGCATTCCTCTTGAAATGGTCACATATCCATAAATTGAGAAGCCATGTAGAATTAAGGTAGAGAAAAAAATCAACAAGGTACGGATCAAGAACGAATAATCGGTAAGAAATCCCAATCTCAAACCAATATCCGTGGAAGAAGAACTAGAGCTACTAGAATTCCCACCTATGAAACTCCCGAACCTTTCCGGTTATGCAATCAGGTGTTGGGGATACAGGGGAAGCATAATATCTCACCCAAATCTAGCAAATCCTACATCCAGCTGTATCCATCCTTCAACACATAACCAAGAAACCTTCGGAAACCATCTACCTCAACCTTCGAAAAGCATCCGTTATACAAGTTATGGCGATACTCCCGAACTCCCGCCCCAGTACTGGGTGGCGTCGAGGTTATCTCACCAACGAACTGCATAAAAGAGATTTTCGATGTCGGTGTACTAAACTCAGGTATTCCAGAACTGCAACGATAAAATTATGATGACAACACCTCAGAGCTCAACTCCCCGGGACACTTCCACTAAACCCCTGACAGGAGGCACCAAGACAATGTTCTCATCATAAAACCATCGGAACGATTCCAAGATACCCGCTTGATCCTAAAAAAATTTAGTGAAATTTGAGAAGAGAAGAGTCAAAACTCTACGTCAGGATGCCTTACCAGAGCGATAAGGAGACTGGGAAGTAAAAAGAATTCCTAAACTCTTCGATATATAATTCCTGAAGACTCAAAACATTTTTTTCTAGACACAACTCGGCTGCTAATAACGATCAAGAAATGGGGCTCCTAAGGTCGGGGAAGGCTCTGATTACCAACTTGTAACACCCTCGATGCGACTATATCTCCCACGTGTCGAGGCACGACTTAGAGGCATAATCGCATTGAAGGCATATGTCGCAAGTAGGCAATCTTCACAACATCCCATGTAATATAATAATGAAAGGGGAGATAACATAGTTGGCTTACACTCGCCACTTCAATCAAGAATATAAATAACATTACATCATCCAAACACTCATGGCCCGACTACGGCGCCAAAATAAAAGAGAACCCAACATGCGACACGGTCCCGTTCACCCCCAACTGGGCACCACTACTGATCATCGGGAAAGGAAACATAGTAACGTTGAGAGTCTTCATCGAACTCCCACTTGAGCTCAAACGCGTCTCCTGGAGCGGAATCATCAGGCCCTGCATCTGGTGTAATAGTAGTCTGTGAGCCACAGGGACTCAGCATCTCGCACCCTCGCGATCAAGACTATTTAAGCTTATAGGTAAGGCAAAGGTAAATATGTGGAGCTACAGCAAGCGACTAGCAAGTATGGTGGCTAACTTATTTGCAAAAGAGAGCGAGAAGAGGAGGCAAAGCGCGAGCGAGAAACTAGAGAACAACCTGCGCAAACATACTCCAACACCATGTCCACTTCCCGGACTCCGCCGAGAAGAGGCCATCATGGTAACGCACTCGGTTGATTCATTTTAATTAACTTAAGGTTCAAGTTATCTGCAACCGGACATTAACAAATTCCCATCTGCCCATAACTGCGGGCACGGCTTTCGAAAGTTCAATCCCTGCAGGGGAGTCCCAACTTAGCCCATGACAAGCTCTCACGGTCAACGAAGGAATAGACCTCCTCCCAAGACGTTCCGATCAGACTCGGTATCTCGGTTACTCAAGACACTTCGACAGGTTAAAACAAGACCAACAACACCGCCCGAATGTGCCGACAAATCCCGATAGGAGCTGCACATATCTCGTTCTCAAGGCACACTCAGATGAGACATCCTACGAGTAAAACCAACCCTCAAATTGCCCCGAGGTGGCCCCGCAGTCTACTCGGTCGGACCAACACTCAGAGGAGCACTGGCCCGGGGGGGTTAAATAAGATGACCCTCGGGCTCCGGAAACCCAAGGGAAAAAGAGGCTAGGTGGCGAATGGTAAAACCAAGGTTGGGCATTGCTGGAAAAGCTTTAATCAAGGCGAACTATCAAGGGGTTCCCATTATAACCCAACAGCGTAAGGAACGCAAAATCCAGGAACATAACACCGATATGACGGAAACTAGGGCGGCAAGAGTGGAACAAAACACTAGGCGAGAGGCCGAGCCTTCCACCCTTTACCAAGTATATAGATGCATTAAGATAACAAGATAATATAATTATATCCCAACAAGTAAATAAATGTTCCAATAAGGAACGGCCTTCAATCTTCACCTGCAACTAGCAACGCTATAAGAGGGGCTGAGCAAAGCGGTAACATAGCCAATCAACGGTTTGCTAGGACAAAGGTGGGTTAGAGGTTTGACATGGCAATTTGGGAGGCTTTAAAGCAAGTGGTAGGCATCGTAGCATTGGCAAAGCAAAAGAGCGAGCAAACTAGCATAGCAAAGATAGTAGTGATTTCGAGGGTATGATCATCTTGCTTGCACAGTTGTCAGAGTTGACTGGATCCTCGAAAGCAAACTTAACGGGCTCCTCGTTAGCAAACTCGTCTCCCGGCTCTACCCAAACAAGACAAACAAGCAACAAGGATACAATCAACCACGTGCAAACTCAAACAACACGATGCAAAGATGATATGCTATGCGGGATGCGATGCGGGATGCAAAATGCAAGATATGATAGGAAATGCATGAACCTGGCCTCAACTTGGAAATCCAAGTGTGCCACTGGAAAAATGAGATGAAATCGCTTGAAAACAATATAAAGAACGCCGGAATCAGAGTTACGGTTTGGAAATGGCAAGCGATTCAAATATGACACCGGTCTGTGATTTACAGCAAGTAGGCATCTAAATGCAATGAGATGAACATGCTACAGCACCCAAACAAGATGAAAAAATACATGGCAGGGATTCCTACAAGATGCTTAACAAAAGTCTATCACTGAGCTACGATCAATTCATCCATTAACTAGTTCAAACAAGCATGGAAAAAATGCATATGACAAACAGATCTCAGACTTAGTGAAATTAACACCTGTCTGGAATTTCAGCTCAGATAGCACTCTTCGGAGCAACAAAACTATTCGCTACATGAACTGAACATGGCAAAGTAAAGCATGGCATGGAGATACTCAAAGAGCTTAACAAAAGTCCCTTAGTGACCTCGAGCCAAAAGGGATTAGAAAATACAAATGCAAGCATGTGAACATAGCAAAAACATAATCAGATCACAGACTTAGTGAAAACTGACACATGCTGAAATATAACTCAAGTAGGCATGTTTACGAGCTCGATGCACTCACTACGGTGCAAGTCATGGCAAGACAAGCATACACCCATCAAGAAGGAACAAAATACAAGCTATACATGGCAAGGACAATAGCATAGCATGCACGGATCAACTAAAACATCATCGGCAAAATTGCAAACAAGTTGACAATCTGCCCAGATTCGCAAAGTAGCAAAAGTAGAGCTCGATTGACTCAAGCTAGTATACTCCATAATTGCAAACAAAGACATGGATGGATAGAGCACTACAATATTAACAAAACATCCTTACTGATCATCCTCAAAAGAGGCACGGATCACTAGGAAACAACATGAACATATGGCATCATGAGATAAACAGCTCCAGGACTTAGTGAAATTACTAAGTCCCTGAAATCAGAATTAACAAGTGCACCACTTTGCAAGCTTGTGCTAGTCACCACACACATCACAAAAATACATGGGTTGCACCTCTGGAAAGATGACAAAACCCTTAACAAAACACATGTAGAGCATCAGGGCATATCATGCACACATTACTCATGGAAAAAATGACAAAAACCTAAACGGAATAGCAGATCTGACAATTAACTCAAGTAGCCCTCTTCAAACAGCATTTCGGGCATCAAGATGAACTCAAATGAAAAAGATGCAATGGAGTGAAATGATGTACTCTCTGAGATGAACATTTTGATATGCTATATGCATGAATCGGAGCTACGGATGCAAAGTTACGGAGCTACGAACATGAGCATTTGGACTGAGATTTTCGGGACTTAGACGAAATTTACCACCGGATCTAGGGTTTGACCCGGCACGCAGATCGAGGCGGCGGCGCTCTCGCTGGAGATGACGCGGGCGGCGGCCGGAGTAGAGGAGGAGGGGCCCGAAGCTTGGGGGCGACGCCGGCGTCGGGGCGCGGGGCGGGCGAGGCGGCGGCGGCGGCGGCAGCTGGGCGAGGCGGCGGCACGGGGCGCGGCGCAAGGCGGCGGCGGTAGCTGGGCGAGGCGGCGGCGGTAGCTGGGCGCGGCGTGAGGCGGCGGGCGGCTACGGGGCGGGAGGGCCCCGCCTGGGCCCTGCGGGCCAGGGACGCGGGTTGCGGCGCGGGGAAGTGGGCGCGGCACGCGGGCGAATGGGAGGCTGCCACGTGGCGGCGGTGGCGGCGGGATTTTTCGTCTGGCGGCGGGCGGACACGTCCGGCCGCGCGGAGAGGAGGGGGATCTAGGTCTAGGGTGGATTTGATCCAGAAATTTCAGGGGAGATGCTATTTTATAGGTAGAGGGAGCTAGGAGAGTCCAAATGGGGTGCGGTTTTCGGCCACGCGATCATGATCGAACGCTCTAGATGATGGAGCAGAGTTAGGTGGGTTTTGGGCCAAATTGGAGGGGTGTTGGGCTGCAACACACACGAGGCCTTTTCGGTCCCTCGGTTAACCGTTGGAGTATCAAACGAAGTCCAAATGATACGAAACTTGACAGGCGGTCTACCGGTAGTAAACCAAGGCCGCTTGGCAAGTCTCGGTCCAATCCGGAAATGTTTAATCCCCACACACGAAAGAAAGCTAGAAATGACCACCGGAGGAGAACGAAGCGCCGGAATGCAAAACGGACAACGGGGAAAATGCTCGAATGCATGAGACGAACACGTATGCAAATGCAACGCACATGATGACATGATATGAGATGCATGACAACGACAACAACACACGGAGACAAAACCCAAACCCGAGGAAATAAATATCGCTTAACGCCAGAAACGGCAAGAGTTGGAGTACAAATTGGGAAAGTTACATCCGTGGTGTTACAGGTCTCCACAAAAGAGCCCTCGGACTATAGGACGTTGGCCATCTTGCCCGCCATAGCGCCTCCGCACTCCGCCTGGCTGCCGCGCACCACCTTGGGCTTGACGTTGAAGGTCTTGAGCCAGAGGCCGAAATGAGGGCGGACACGGAGGAAAGCCTCGCACACGACGATAAACGCCGAGATGTTGAGGATGAAGTTCGGGGCCAGATCGTGGAAATTCAGGCCGTAGTAGAACATGAGCCCCCGGACAAATGGGTGGAGTGGAAAACCCAGTCCGCGAAGGAAGTGGGGAAGAAATACTACCCTCTCATGGGGCCTTGGGTGGGGAGAAGCTGCCCCTTTTCGGGAAGCCGGTGCGCGATGTCCTTAGACAGGTATCCGGCCTTCCTTAGCTTCTTGACTTGGCCCTCCGTGGTGGAGGAGACCATCCACTTGCCTCCTGCTCCGGACATTGCTGGAGAAGGTTGAGGTGGGAAGTGCGGGCCTGGGCGCTGGAGCTCGAGTGCGCAGGAGATGGATAGGAAAAGGAGGAAGAAGGCGTAGGTAAAAAGGTGGATCCTTATCCCCTTATATGGGCGGATGCGGTTGTGCGTCCCCACCAGCCTAGTAAAACTCGCTTGCCTCCCAAGCGTCATGATAAACGGCGCGGTTGGGTTACCCACGGCCGTATTAATGAGAATCCCGTAAAAGGGGTACACGATCTCTGCTTTGACAAGACGTGCCAAGGAAACCGCCTCGCAAAACGTGCTGAGGTGGAAAAGTAAAAATGATTCGAGTAAAGGACTTGGCCGTAGTGTCATGACACACTGCGGAATACGTCAGCAGATTTGATTTGTGTTAATATTATTCTCTCTATGGCAATATGTGGAAACTTATTTTGCAGAGACGGACACTACTCTTGGTGTTTACAATCTTCTATGGAGGACTTGGAGGAGGAACCCGCCTTGCAATGCCGAAGACAATCTGTGCGCCGGACTCGTCGTCATTGAAGCCTGGTTCAGAGGCTACTGAGGGAGTCCTGGATTAGGGGGTGTTCGGGTAGCCGGACTATACCTTCAGTCGGACTCCAGGACTATGAAGATACAAGATTGAAGACTTCGTCCCGTGTCCGGATGGGACTTTCCTTCGCGTGGAAGGCAAGCTTGGCGATACAGATATATAGATCTCCTACCATTGTAACCGACTTTGTGTAACCCTAACCCTCTCCGATGTCTATATAAACCGGAGGGTTTTAGTCCGTAGGACAACATACAGAATAACAATCATACCATAGGCTAGCTTCTAGGGTTTAGCCTGTCCGATCTCGTGGTAGATCTACTCTTGTACTACCCATATCATCAATATTAATCAAGTAGGACGTAGGGTTTTACCTCCATCAAGAGGGCCCGAACCTGGGTAAAACTTCGTGTCCCTTGCCTCCTGTTACCATCCAGCCTAGACGCACAGTTCGGGACCCCCTACCCGAGATCCGCCGGTTTTGACACCGATAGTGGTTTTGGTGGGTTTGATCCTCGAGGGGTCTATACCCATTTTGTGCACTGTATCCTAATAAAGCAGGTTCAGGCTGGTGCCACCGTCCATAAGGACCCGAGTGAGGTGAAATCCGTCAATGATGGGGTCAAGGACCAATGATAGGATCGAAAGTATGTCTAGAGGGGGGTGATTAGACTACTTGACCAAATAAAAACTTAACCTTTTCCCAATTTTAGTTCTTGGCGGATTTTAGCTATTGTAGGACAAGTCAAGCAATCATCACACAATTCAAGCAAGCATGCAAAGAGTATATTGGCAGCGGAAAGTAAAGCATGCAACTTGCAAGAATGTAAAGGGAAGGGTTTGGAGAATTCAAACGCAATTGGAGACACGGATGTTTTTCCCGTGGTTCGGATAGGTGGTGCTATCCTACATCCACGTTGATGGAGACTTCAACCCATGAAGGGTAACGGTTGCACGAGTCCACGGAGGGCTCCACCCACGAAGGGTAATGGTTGCGCGAGTCCACGGAGGGCTCCACCCACGAAGGGTCCACGAAGAAGCAACCACCAACGAAGGGTCCACGAAGAAGCAACCTTGTCTATCCCACCATGGCCATCGCCCACGAAGGACTTGCCTCACTAGCGGTAGATCTTCAAGAAGTAGGCGACCTCCTTGCCCTTAAAAACTCCTTGGTTCAACTCCACAATCTTGTCGGAGGCTCCCAAGTGACACCTAGCCAATCTAGGAGACACCACTCTCCAAGAAGTAACAAATGGTGTGTTGATGATGAACTCCTTGCTCTTGTGCTTCAAATGATAGTCTCCCCAACACTCAACTCTCTCTCATAGGATTTGGATTTTGTGGAAAGAAGATTTGAGTGGAAAGCAACTTGGGGAAGGCTAGATATCAAGATTCATATGGTAGGAATGGAATATCTTGGTCTCAACACATGAGTAGGTGGTTCTCTCTCAGAACATATGAGTTGGAATTGTGTATGTGTTCTGATGGCTCTCTCCACAAATGAAGAGGAGGTGGAGGGGTATATATAGCCTCCACACAAAATCCAACCGTTACACACAGTTTTCCAATCTCGGTGGGACCGAATCAACAAACTCGGTCGGACCGAAAAGGTAAACCTAGTGACCGTTAGAGATTTTCGGTGGGACTGACATGCAACTCGGTAGGACCGATATGGTTAGGGTTTGGGCATAACGTAATCTCGGTGAGACCGATTACACAAACTCGGTGAGACCGAGTTTAGTAATAAGCTAACCAGAGAGTTGGTCAGGTAAACTCGGTGGGACCGATTTGCTCTTTTGGTGAGACCGGAAAGTTACAAAAAGGAAACATAGAGTTTACACTGCTATCTCGGTGGGACCAATTCGCTCTTTCGGTGAGACCAAAAAGTTACGAAAGGGAAACAGAGAGTTTGCAATCCCATCTCGGTGAGACCGAGATCCCTATCGGTACAACCGAATTGCTAGGGTTTGGCAGTGGCTTATGACAAGTGAAACTCGGTGGCGCCGGATAGAAAGAATCGGTAGGACCGAGTTTGGCTTAGGGTTTAGGTCATATGTGGATATGGGAAAGTAGTTGAGGGTTTTGGAGCATATCACTAAGCACATGAAGCAAAAGGCTCATTAAGCAACACCTCATCCCTCCTTGATAGTATTGGCTTTTCCTAAAGACTCAATGTGATCTTGGATCACTAAAATATAAAATGAAGAGTCTTGAGCTTTTGAGCTTGAGCCAATCCTTTGTCCTTAGCATTTTGAGGGTTCCACTTTCACATCCATGCCATGCCAATCATTGAGCTTTCCTGAAATAGTCATCTTGGAATAGCATTAGCTCAATGAGCTATATGTTGTTATGAATTACCAAAACCACCTAGGGATAGTTGCACTTTCAATCTCCCCCTTTTTGGTAATTGATGACAACATATAGATCAAAGCTTCGACAAATGATAATAAGCATGAAATATATCGTCGCTTTGAGAAGTATGTGACAAGTAAGAGCTCCCCCTAAATTTGTGCATATTTAAAATTTGCTTTGGACTGCAAATGCACAAAGAGTTAGAGTCATGGGTTACTCTTCCATGTCACATACATCTTGGTGGAGCGCTTAAAATGATAAGAATGAAATACATGCACTCATCACCAAGAATAGTGAATGATCACATAAGATAGATAAGATGATAATATTAAGCAAACATTAAGTGTAGCTTATGATCAAACACATGATCATCAATGTCTCACGAGCAATGACATAGTATCTCACACAAAAGCAAACAAAGTTCAAAAAACCACCAAATAAAACAAGAGAGAATAAAAGCAACACTAAAAGCAACACTCTCTCTTGAAGCCTATGATCTATACATTTTCTCCCCCTTTGGCAACAAGTTACCAAAAAGTTCCTAGAAAATGCATAGTGCTAAGTCGACACTCAGGCTTGATCTTCAGGTGGTGGTGGAGTCCAGAGCACTCCAAGGACGAAGCCTTCTGTAGACGTGGTCGGAGTCGAGGCTGAAGTGGACGCTGGAGCTGGTGGAACTGAGGCTGTAGCTGGTGCAGACGTGGTGGCTCTGTAACATCCCAAAATTCTAAATTTTGGAATGTTATAATAAATAGATAGACTTGATGGATTGTTTGATTGATTGACTGAAAGTGAGTGAAATTCGAAACTTTTTGAAAGTTAAATGAGAGGGAATAAATGGACTTTCCCAAACTTTCATTTTTTGCATTTTATGCTCTTCGTGAATTCAAATACTTTTCATCACAAAACCCTGGAGAGAAGATGACATGACTTCTTCCATTTATATAAATGAAAAGGGTTTTTGAAAATATTTGAATTTCATTTGGAAATATTTTCCAACTCAGAAACTTTATGCAACTCAATGATTTTCGTGAGAGAAGATAAAATGACTTCTTCAAATTATATGAAATACGAGTTGGGAGTTTCAAAGAATTAAATTCAAAGTTCTTTTGAATTTCTTTTCAATTTGGAGTTGTTTGAGTTTTATTCAAATTATTTTTCTCCAAAAATAAAATATATGGAAATTATGGTAACATGATTCCCTACAATAGAAAAATTGGAGAGAAATCAATTTGAATTAATTTTGGTATTTCTAAAATGATTTTTATTGAATTTTATTAGAGCAGGAGCACTGTTTGAATAATTTGAATTTGTGTGTATTTTATTTAATGTTAGAAAAATGTTCACGTTGTAGGGAATCTCTTTCTGAAAATTTTGATATATAATATGCCTATATCATATTTTTATTTATTTTGCTTTTATCATTTTATTTGTCTGGAAATGTTTTAAAAAAAACTCCTTCCCCGACTGGGCCGGCCCAGCCAACCGGGCCAGGCCGCAGCCCAGCCGCGCCGCACCGCCCCCAAGCTCGGGACAGAGTCCCAAGCATCACCGCCGCCAGCCGGAGTCCGGCCGGACTCCGCGTCGACCTCGCTCCTCCCCCACGCCACCGCCCTCCCCTGCCCTCTTTAAAAGGCCACCCCGGGACCCCTGGGTCCCGTTTTCGCCGCCGCCGCCGCCCATTGCCAGAACCGCCGCCGCTGCCGCCGTTCAACCGCCGCCGCCGCTGTTCTGCGCCACCGCCTCGCCGCGCCTCCACCCCGCGCGCCACCGCCACCACCTCGCCGCCCTCGCTCCCCGTGCTGCCATCGCCCCGCGCTGCCCTCGCCCTCGTCGCGAAGCCGCACCGCGCCGGAGCTCGCCGTCGCCGCTGCCCTGTCTCGCCGGAGTTGACCGCCGACACCGGTCCGATCCGCCCAATCCACGAACCGCTGTAAACCGGTAATAAAACCGCTCGGTTCACCGGTTTTTTTTAGGGTTCGGTTTCCGTTTAAAAACCTGTTTTTTATTTATTTAGTTAATTTACTTAGCGAACGTTCATCAGATTAGATTCGGTAGCGAACGATTTTCATTCTGTAAGTTTCTGTAACGAACTCTCGCTTTTTAGTCTTTTTCCCTTTCTTTTAGTTTTCTACCAGGGACTCGTTTCTGAATATTTTATTTACAGATTGGCCCCTGGTTTTCAAACGATCACTACTTTTTACTCGTTAGTCCAAATCCAACAAAACCAACGCCCACTTCTTCGTTACGATATCCTCTATCCAGTAATCCAACCCAAAAATGTTTTTGAAAAGTTTAAAATTTGAATTAGATCAGATTTGAATTCAAACTCCGTTTGATCATAACTTGAGTTTCGTAGCTCCGTTTGAGTTGATTCCTTTTGCAAATCGAAGCTCTTGACCTAAACCTTCTAATAAGGCCAAATTCACATAATTTTGGTACTGTTAGAAATTGTTTTATGTTGCAAGAGTTATTTGCTTGGTTTTGATGTTTCTGAATCGTCTTCTTCGTTCTTTCTGATCTTTTGAGTGATTGCTTATGTGTGGTTACTATTGCTTGCTTACGATAGATTGACCGGAGTGTGACGAGTAGATCTATCAAGAGTTTTGAGTGCGAATCATCTTCATCAACATTGCAGGCAAGTTCACACTTTGATCATATCCCTTTCCATACCCAGTTTTTATGCATTAGTTCAACCCTCAAACATTGCATGAGTAGGATTGATAACATGTGGGTATTGGGAAGTAGTTGATGAGGTAGGAACCTATTGCCCTGCATTCAAACCTTGGGAGTTACTATTACGTTATGCTTACATTGCCATGCTATGCTCGTAGACGTGGATTGGGTTTTGAGAGTATCCATGACAGATGTGAGATTGTTAATTAATGGTTTACTTAAGGTGGCAACTTAAACACACATCTGGGTGGATTGAGGCACCTGGTTATTCTAGGATTGCCTGTCTAGGCACCTGGGTAATCCAGGACTTGCCTGTTTTCTTTTGGACCGCCACCCAGGCTCAAAGGGATCATGAGATTATTCATACTAGAAACTTCCGTGTGCAGCCACAAGCCATTATGGGCTCTGGCATAGTTGACTAAGTCGTGCGAACTCTTACAGTGGTAGACTAGCAGATGTAGGGGATGTAGGTGGTACGGTCTACCCGATCGTAAGGTGCTAGGCTTCTGAAAGACTATGTCTCGGTCATCCGTTTCTCAAACACCATGTAGTGCGAGAAACCAAACGGAGGCGATCGAGTCTTGTGGGGAAAAGTGCGCAAACCTCTGCAGAGTGTATAAACTAATCATGATTAGCCGTGTCCCCGGTTATGGACATCTTGAGTATCTAGTTCTTGGATTATCCTGTTGATCTCATCACGTTACTTTAAATGAATATTGTTGGGTTTAATGATGTTACTTAATTGGGATTGAGAATGCTGTCAACCATTCTCAATGTTCAACAACCACCATGATAGTTAAATAAAATTTATTCCTTTGCAGTAGGGAAAAATTGGCTTTTCGCAAAAACCTTATAACCATAGAGCTTTTCCACCAGCCAAATATGCATGTAGTGATAGCCTTTATTCATCATTCTCTATGGTGTGAATTTGCCAGTACATTCAATGTACTGACCCTTTGTGGCTGCAACGTCTCATGTTGCAGGATTATCTTACGACGAGTAAGTGATACGTTAGGGTTACGATTTCTACACTCAACTTTGCCGTTGGTGTTGATGGGAATCCACAACCTTGTTACTTCCGCTATTTGGATTGAGGTAATAGTATTTACGTTACTTTATACATGTGATTTACCTCTGTTATAAATCCTCGAGTACTGTGTGTGTCAGCATACCGATCCAGGGATGACACTTAAGCACAGAGACTTGATCCATTCGGGTCGGGTCGCTACAAGATGGTATCAGAGCACATGTTGACTGTAGGACGTGACCCTAGAAACTGGCAAGCCCATAGCAAAGATTTTTCTCTACAACTTTCCCTTTCAAAAAGATCTTTTACCTCTCTTCTCTTCTGAGCTTATTCAAAAATTCCCTTTAGTGAGACCATACCCCTTTCCCCTTTTGACCACACGAAGATTCGACTGATGAGACCACTCCAAGAAGTACAAGATATCGGACAACTAAGACCACTTCGGAATGAAGAGTATTTTCCGTGCATCTGAATAATGGAAACTACAACGGTTGAAGACCGAAGACAAGTAGAATTTGAAGGCTCTGAAGAATTCCCAGATTTGTATGACCTAGGAAGGCTACCCTTATGGAACTTGGCAGACTATGGAAGTTGTCAATACCCGAGATCAAGGTGTATCGGAGAAAGACCGGAGATGGAGATTAAAAACTCAAAGTTTTGTCAAGAAAACCCTAAGGCAGGAGATATCAACTATGGAGAGATAGCTCATGGAATGACAAGAGCAGAAACACGGTTATTCGTGATGTCATCGCCACTGATCTATTGTCACCGAGCTGAGTTAAGGATGCATGTCTTCAGAATGGATTTGATGGAAGAAGGCTGATGGAGCACCTATCAGCAAAGATGAAGTTTTAACCTTAGCCGGTGTATCACCAGGATTTGGAGTAGTACATCAAGAAGTTTAAAATGGAGCTCCAGGAAGCCGTATTAGAAAGGACGCATTTCATGAGGAACTCAGGACCCTGAAGGATGAAGTAGCCAAGCTGGAGGAGCAACAACCTCGAGATACCGGAGAATTCCTCAGAAGTGAAGGACAGTAGGACCATGGTTCATGCGAAGGATATTGAAACCAGAAGTTTCGGAATGCAACTCCAGAAATATTGAAGGACATCGTGAGAGACTTCACGTCAATAGAGATTGATCTGGCAAAAGAACTTGAGAAAGACAAGCATGATCGGAAGAAGCCATTGGAGGCATGAACAAGGCTTGAAGAGTTTGGAGACGTTGAAGATTTATTGACCTTAGAAGACCAAACCCCTGTTATATACCTACGTTTGATGCGACGTTTGTGAGCTGTCATTTGTTTGATGTTTTTCGACAGCCACAACAAAAATCTGTCTTTTCAAAACTTTTGTTTGTATTGTGTGTATCCCTCTCTATCTCTCTTATCTCACCCCAAAACCATGGACCCAATAGAGGACGAATGGAGATGAACTCATGTTTTCCTGGACCGATAAGTCAATTGGAGACGGACCGATGGATTCAGAACATGGAGGATCACATGGAGAATAACCCTATAGTTGGAAATGATATGACCCAGCATGCTCTTTAGTGCTTTGAAAGAGGTGCTGCTACTTGGTGGAGGATATACCAAACCATGAATGGATGGCAAGGAGTAACCACTTGGAAAGAATTTAAGTTGACTCTGCCAAAGTCTCGGCTTGTTTCCCAGAAGTTGACGCCTTATGGAAAGGACATGAAGAAACCTTGTGCATGCAAGATTTGTGGAGAAATCGGACACACCCATAAAGAACACAAGGATGAATGCCCTAATTGTGAAGGAAGTCACCCAGTTGAAGAATGCCCAACTAGGCAAATTACTTGTTCCTTGTGTGAAGGGACTACCCACTATCCTGCTCAGTGTCACATTTACCCCATGGTACAAGAACCATACAACAGAAGAAAGAAGTAAAGAAAGGAGCCCTTATGGAAATTTTAGAAGAACCCGTGATGAAGGAAGATGTGGAGGACACACCTAAAGAGGACCCAAGTAAACCCTACACCAAGTCTTGCTATTCATGTGGAGAAGAAGGACACATCTCCCAGAATTGTATGAATGGGGATCTAGTAGAATTCCCGACAGAGGAAGTAGAATATGACCCACAGGAAATAGAAGCCCTGATTGGCATGAAAGAGTCTAGGAAGAGAAACAGATTGGATTCCAGGAAGGATCTGAGTCATATCACCTGTTACAGGTGCAAGGAGACAAGGCACTACCTCAACAGTTGCCCAAAAAGGAAACCTCAATACTTGCCAGAAGTAATATGTTTTAGTTGTAATGGAGCAGGGCACTTTGCCAGAGAATGCCCCAAGGAGAAGGAAACTTGTGCTAGATAGTTGAGTTTGCAACAAAAGAAATGGAGTAGTAGAAGTGAGAACATTTTCTATTATATTGAGGTGTTGAGTTGAGACATGTAATGGAAAAGCGAGAGATTGTAATCATTTGAGAATGAATAAAGTTAGCATCGTTGGTACTGATATGGATTTTATGAGTTGTTACTCTATGAAGAAGAATTTTGGCCATTCTGAGGATATGAGAAATATGGTCTATGGAAGATTTGTGCATTTTAAGGGTGGTAGTACCCTGTAAGAACCGTTGACCCCTGGAAAAGATAAGGATACTCCACTGAGTGGATTTCGGACAAAATGAATACGAGTTTTGTCTCGATATGTGTGATGCCCCAAGAGTATGTGGGATGAAGTTGGAGACCGTCAGTTGTTTGGACCAAATGTGATCAAGGAGTCAGAAGAGAATGTTAAGTTGATTCGAGATAGACTGAAGGTAGCTCAGTCCAGGCAGAAGAGTTATGTAGACTCAAAAACTCAAGGAGGTAGTCTATGAAATTGGAGACAGAGCATGTCTTCATGTGTCCCCTCTGCGAGGAGTTAAACGATTTGGAGTTAAGGAAAGTTAGCCCCGAGATTTGTAGGACCATACCGAGTTTTGGAGCGTATGGGAGAAGTGGCCAACAAGTTGGAGTCACCCGAAGGACTGTCAGGAGTTCAAGATGTGTTTCACGTTTCCCAGTTGAAGAAGTGCCATGCAGAGATGGCCAATATTCCCCTGTAAGGACGCTTGACCCGGAAAGGATAATGATGTTCCACGAAGTGGAATATGGACTTCATAAGTATAAGTTTTTATCTCGGTATGAGGGATATTCCACGAGGATGAAGAGATAAATTACTATTGGATATAAAGGAGGTATGATGTCGGAAATATGGATCAATGAAAACTCCATGATGAGTGTGAGTAATCATGTCCTAGTTTGATGCCAATAGAAGGAAGGAAGACATTACAATTGGATGGATTGTAAGTATGCTAGGAAGCTGGAAGTTGGATGTTGGATGTTGGAATAATGACTAGTTGCCCAGAGGATAAGTTCAAGGTTTACAAGAGATGAGATGGGCCATAACCCACAGGCCCCAGGACCTGCCAAGAAGCAAGCACACTCTTGCTGAAGGAAAAACCCTAGAAGAAGTTACGATTTTATCGACAGACGATTTTATAGGAGTTTACGCAAGACCTGAGAGTTGTGAAGGAACGATAGATGTTTGTCTGGCTTGCAGAATCAATGGATTATTCCAAACTTGGTTCATCGATGAGAGAAATTCTGCAATGCTTGTGAGGATGACCGAGTGTTAGAATGCGAGATTCGCTAAACCGTATACAAGATAATGATTTGGGTGCGGGATGGATTGATCACCATACCGACTTACTCTTATTATTCTCCTTGCTATATGGGATGGTAAATCTGAGTGACTTGCCTATAGTAGAGAGAAGACGATCAAAACCCTATTTAAACCTTAGAATGGTATAAGAAATTTTCCCTTGTACACGGCAGTTGTTGCCAACCGTAGGTTATACGGTGAGGATCAACCAGACCCATTTCCTGCAGGAGAAACCACAAATTGTTGACCACCATGAGATATCGATAGCTGTTTAGTTTTGGCGCCAGACCCGTCAGCTAAGAAGACCCAATCTCGGAAGAACCTTACCAAGATGAAAGGATAGAAAAATTGTGGTAAGGTTATGCCACTACCGGAAGAGCCCGGATAAGGAATTATCCTGAAGATCTAAGAAGACCGACACGGTCAAGAATAAGGATGGAGTATATGAGTTTTGATAGAACCGTAACCATACTTCTAAGGGTGGTAGCACCCCAGACCCCGGAGACGATCGATGAATTTTGAGGAGACCCCCAAACCCTAACCTTTTCTTGCTAGCCTCTCCGAATCTCGAGGACGAGATTCATTTTAAGGGTGGTAGGTTTGTAACATCCCAAAATTCTAAATTTTGGAATGTTATAATAAATAGATAGATTTGATTGATTGTTTGATTGATTGACTGAAAGTGAGTGAAATTCGAAACTTTTTGAAAGTTAAATGAGAGGGAATAAAAGGACTTTCCCAAACTTTCATTTTTGCATTTATGCTCTCCGTGAATTCAAATACTTTTCATCACAAAACCCTGGAGAGAAGATGACATGACTTCTTCCATTTATATAAATGAAAAGGGTTTTGAAAATATTTGAATTTCATTTGGAAATATTTCCAACTCAGAAACTTTATGCAACTCAATGATTTTCATGAGAGAAGATAAAATGACTTCTTCAAATTATATGAAATATGAGTTGGGAGTTTCAAAGAATTAAATTCAAAGTTCTTTTGAATTTATTTTCAATTTGGAGTTGTTTGAGTTTTATTCAAATTATTTTTCTCCAAAAATAAAATATATGGAAATTAGGGTAACATGATTCCCTACAACAAAAAATTGGAGAGAAATCAATTTGAATTAATTTTGGTATTTCTAAAATGATTTTTATTGAATTTTATTAGAGCAGGAGCACTGTTTGAATAATTTGAATTTGTGTTTATTTTATTTAATGTTAGAAAAATGTTCATGTTGTAGGGAATCTTTTTCTGAAAATTTTGATATATAATATGCCTATATCATATTTTTATTTATTTTGCTTTTATCATTTTATTTGTCTGGAAATGTTTTAAAAAAACTCCTTCCCCGACTGGGCCGGCCGAGCCAACCGGGCCAGGCCGCAGCCCAGCCGCGCCGCACCGCCCCCAAGCTCGGGACAGAGTCCCGAGCATCGCAGCCGCCAGCCGGAGTCCGGCCGGACTCCGCGTCGACCTCGCTCCTCCCCCACGCCACCGCCCTCCCCTGCCCTCTTTAAAAGGCCACACCGGGACCCCTGGGTCCCATTTTCGCCGCCGCCGCCGCCCATTGCCAGATCTGCCGCCGCTGCCGCCATTCAACCGCCGTCGCCGCTGTTCTGCGCCACCGCCTCGCCGCGCCTCCACCCCGCGCGCCACCGCCACCACCTCGCCGCCCTCGCTCCTCGTGCTGCCATCGCCCCGTGCTGCCCTCGCCCTCGTCGCGAAGCCGCACCGCGCCAGAGCTCGCCGTCGCCGCTGCCCCGTCTCGCCGGAGTTGACCGCTGACGCCGGTCCGATCCGCCCAATCCACGAACCACTGTAAACCGGTAATAAAACCGCCCGGTTCACCGGTTTTTTTAGGGTTCGGTTTCCGTTTAAAAACCAGTTTTTTTATTATTTAGTTAATTTACTTAGCGAACGTTCATCAGATTAGATTCGGTAGCGAACGATTTTCATTCTGTAAGTTTCTGTAACGAACGCTCGCTTTTTAGTCTTTTTCCATTTCTTTTAGTTTTCTGCCAGGGACACGTTTGTGAATATTTGATTTACAGATTGGCCCCTGATTTTCAAACGATCACTACTTTTTACTCGTTAGTCCGAATCCAACGAAACCAACGCCCACTTCTTCGTTACGATCTCCTCTATCCAGTAATCCAACCCAAACATGATTTTGAAAAGTTTAAAATTTGAATTAGATCAGATTTGAATTCAAACTCCGTTTGATCATAACTTGAGTTTCGTAGCTCCGTTTGAGTTGATTCTTTTTGCAAATCGAAGCTCTTGACCTAAACCTTCTAATAAGGCCAAATTCACATAATTTTGGTACTGTTAGAAATTGTTTTATGTTGCAAGAGTTATTTGCTTGGTTTTAATGTTTCTGAATCGTCTTCTTCGTTCTTTCTGATCTTTTGAGTGATTGCTTATGTGTGGTTACTATTGCTTGCTTACGATAGATTGACCGGAGTGTGACGAGTAGATCTATCAAGAGTTTTGAGTGCGAATCATCTTCATCAACATTGCAGGCAAGTTCACACTTTGATCATATCCCCTTCCATACCCAGTTTTTATGCATTAGTTTCACCCTCAAACATTGCATGAGTAGGATTGATAACATGTGGGTATTGGGAAGTAGTTGATGAGGTAGGAACCTATTACCTGTTTATTATCAAACCCTTGGGAGTTACTATTACGTTATGCTTATATTGCCATGCTATGCTCGTAGACGTGGATTGGGTTTTGAGAGTATCCATGACAGATGTGAGATTGTTAATTAATGGTTTACTTAAGGTGGCAACTTAAACACACATTTGGGTGGATTGAGGCACCTGGTTATTCTAGGATTGCCTGTCTAGGCACCTGGGTAATCCAGGACTTGCCTGTTTTCTTTTGGACCGCCACCCAGGCTCAAAGGGATCATGAGATTATTCATACTAGAAACTTCCGTGTGCAGCCACAAGCCATTATGGGCTCTGGCATAGTTGACTAATTTGTGCGAACTCTTACAGTGGTAGACTAGCAGATGTAGGGGATGTAGGTGGTACGGTCTACCCGATCGTAAGGTGCTAGGGCTTCTGAAAGACTATGTCTCGGTCATCCGTTTCTCAAACACCCTGTAGTGCGAGAAACCAAACGGAGGCGATCGAGTCTTGTGGGGAAAAGTGCACAAACCTCTGCAGAGTGTATAAACTAATCATGATTAGCCGTGTCCCCGGTTATGGACATCTTGAGTATCTAGTTCTTGGATTATCCTGTTGATCTCATCACGTTACTTTAAATGAATATTGTTGGGTTTAATGATGTTACTTAATTGGGATTGAGAATGCTGTCAACCATTCTCAATGTTCAACAACCACCATGATAGTTAAATAAAATTTATTCCTTTGCAGTAGGGAAAAATTGGCTTTACGCAAAAACCTTATAACCATAGAGCTTTTCCACCAGCCAAATATGCATGTAGTGATAGCCTTTATTCATCATTCTCTATGGTGTGAATTTGCCAGTACATTCAATGTACTGACCCTTTGTGGCTGCAACGTCTCATGTTGCAGGATTATCTTACGACGAGTAAGTGATACGTTAGGGTTACGATTTCTACACTCAACTTTGCCGTTGGTGTTGATGGGAATCCACAACCTTGTTGCTTCCGCTATATGGATTGAGGTAATAGTATTTACGTTACTTTATACATGTGATTTACCTCTGTTATAAATCCTTCGAGTACTATGCGTGTCAGCATACCGATCCAGGGATGACACTTAAGCACAGAGACTTGATCCATTCGGGTCAGCTCGCTACAGGCTCTGGGGTCAGCAACTGGCACTGCAGACGCCCTCGGACCTCGTGGCACTCTGGCAAAGGCATCAGTTGTAGTCTTGCCTCTCCTCTCCTGCATGTCATCCTGGAGCTGCTCCACTGCAGTCTGAATCTCTGTCACTTTGACATCCAAGTCATAGAACTTTTGTTCCATGATCCTCTCTAAGCTTGTCTGGTTCTGAGTTAGGGTGGCTAGTCCTTGCTCAATCCGCAGGGTGGATGCAATCAAGTAACCAAGCTGCTCTTGTTTGGTTTTCAGGAAATATTCAGATGCCTCCTCTTGAGTAGGCATCTTGGCAGCTTTCTCCTTCCTCGCCTTCTCCTTCTTGGCTTGTGCTTGGGCAGATGATGGCTCATTCTCAGTCATGACCACTTGATTATCTTCAAAGTCTGGACAGATGGGCAGGTGTTCCTTGTCCAATAAGTATATCCCCGTGCCCATCTTAGAGTTGATGAGCTCCTGAATCTGTGGGGCATTAATCAGCTGAGCCCATTCAGCAACTGTAGACTGGTACCTTGTACCCTCTGACATCCATACAATCCTGCCATCTAGATAGAAATGGGCTGTGGAGTAGAACTGCATGATGAGTTCCTCGTTCCACTTTGTGAGCGTCTGCCCAACAAAGTCCTCTACTCCACATGCCTTGAAGCTGTCCTGCACTCCAGGGTAGTACTCTTCATTGTCCTTGATGTATTGCCAATCAACCCATCTCATATCACAGACAATTGGCTTCTTGTCTAGCAGCACTGTCTCATAAAAGTCTTGCTGCTCCTTGGTGTGAAATCTATAGTCAACTGCAGTCCTTCTCCTTGAAGCATATGGGTCTGCTTCTCTCCACTTCCGGAGCCCTGAATCTCTACTGAGTTTCATATCCTCAGCCACAGGATGAGCATCGTTGTGGTCTGGGATTTTGGGCTTGAGCTTTCTAAGAACATTCTCTTCTTCTTCTTCTGCAGCTTCAGGCACTGGGGCCTTGTTCTTCTCAGTAGCTGGGATGCTTCTTGTGTTCCTCTTTGGCTTTGGCTTTGGAGCTGGCTTGGCCTTGGAAGCAGCTGCCCCTGTTCTTATGGCATCACCCATCAGCTTGGGTGCCTTAGGTGCTGGTGCAGCTACCTATTCTTCTTCCTCCTCATCTTCCATGATGGAAGCCTTGCCAAGCACTCTGGCTACAGTTTTCTTCACCCTTTCTTTCCTCTTCTTGCCTTCAGCAGCAACTGGCTCAATGGGAGTGGGCTTCTCAGTTGAAGCTCTGGCCTTTGACATAGGCTGCCTGCCTGCTGGCCTTTTGATCTTCATCCTTGGTTTTATGCCCTGTGCTGGCTCAACTCTCTTGGAAGTTGCTTCCTCTTCTGCCACATAATCCTCATCTTCTGGGTCTGAGGTTCTCTTCTTTCTCTGTCTTGTGGCAGCTTTAGGCAGATTGCTAGGGGTGCTCCTGCTGCCATCATCTGAGGAACTTGAGGGACTAGTGCCCTCACTCATCTGCACTTGCTGCTCTGACAAGTTCTGGCTATCACTTTGGTCTGACATGATGCAAACTCTGACTGCTGACCCTATGAATAGGTTATAGATGAGATAGAGTGGATGAGCATCACAAAATGCAGAGATTTTTGCAAAAGAATAATTCAAAAACTTAGTTTTAGTTTCCCACTGAAAGCATCTCGGATCTACCGATTTCTAAACTCGGTGACACCGAAGCAGTTTTGGCACCTAAACTAGTGAACTCGGTCAGACCGAGTCATAGTTCGGTGGCACCGAGACTGCTAGGGTTTCACAGAGTTCCAAAATCAGTCACACCGATAAGTAATTCTCAGTCAGACCGAGTCTCACTTGTGCAATGGCATAAGCCAAATCGGTGGGACCGAGTTTTTCAACTTGGTGGGTCCGAGATGGTTTCGGCGGAAACCTAACCCTAAAATTTTCGAATTAAACCTAATCTACGAGTTCATTGACTGGATAGAAGTTTAACAAACGTGGCAAGAATCATGATGATCACAATGTGCTAAGAATCGGATTGCGGAATAGCACAAAGATCGAGTCCATACCCTAGTTCGGTGGAGACTCGCTACGGCGGCAACGGCGGGGTTGAATTTCCGTTGACGGCGACAGAGACCAGCGACTGGAGGCGGCTGGCGGCGAGGAGACGATCCGGAGACCAAGTTGGCAGAGCAGGCTATCGCGCGGGCGAAGGGGTTCGGAGAAATTTCCAAATTTTTGCCCGTGACTATATATAGCCCGACCCTGTCAGTGTGACCGAGTGGAACAACTCGGTGGCACCGAGATGCAAAACTATATACAGTTGTTGCAACTCGGTGTGACCGAATGGTTCAAATCGGTTGCACCAAGATCGAAAACCTAGATCAACTTAATGATCTCGGTAGGACCGAAAGTAGGGTATCGGTCAGACCGAGAATCATAAAGAGGTTTTGGAAGTTTAAGTCTATGACGAATCGGGGACTCCGAGCGCTCCTCACACAGAGTGGTTCGAATCTGACTTGCTCAAATTTTGTGATGTAGCATGAATAGTGTTTGAGACGAGAAAAGCATAGATAGCTAGAGGAGGTTCTTAGGCATTCTTGTCCATCCACTTGGCAAAAGGAAATAAAACCAAACAATCAAAACAACAAGTGGATGTCCTCGAATGAGTAAAATATGCAACCAGCATGCTCACACAATAAGATGGCAAATGAAATATGTGACAAGGCATGCACAACCAATTCTAGCATCTATCAAGCAATTTGCGATGACAAGGTCATCTATATATGAGTATATTGACTTAGGAGTCAAGTGAGAACACTTGATCATAGGTCATACTCATCGTTTAAGCTCAAGTGGGGCTACCACTTTTACATAAAGCATTGTTGTGTTCACATCTTTAGAGTTGCTTTAGCTCAAGTCTTAGAGTAAAGCTCCCCCTAGATGTGATATCCCCCCTTAGAGGGATGAACTAACCTCGGGTTTTGTCGATGATGACTTCATGTAGATGTTGAAGATGTGGATGCTCAATGTTGATGTAGATCACTTGGAGCTATCCATTTGAGTGAATTGCACTTTCAATACCTACATGGGTTAGTCCCACAAGGAACAAACAAGGATATCCATAGACATAGAGTGATGCACACACAAGATGATGTCCATGAAAACTTTTAGGTTACCTTGTCCCTTGTCTTACCAACAAGAGGGTTTGTGACTCCTTGAACTAGTGCAAGATGTGGAAGTTGATTGCACTTGTTCTTGCCAAAATGATAAGAGTGAAGTATGTTGGCGGAGTCACCCTCAAGAACTCTCTAGTTCTTCTTCTTTTGGATCCACACCATCTTGATGGGAATCCTTGGAGTTGTAGTCGTACTTGATGAAGTGGAACTTGAAGTAGTCTTGGGAATCCACTTGACTAAGGTCTTAGGAGCTTCTTCAAATGCATCAATTTCCTCTTGAAGCTTGTCCTTGCCTTTTTGCTTGTAGTCTTGTGGTGGAAGATCATCTTGAGCTTGTGTCCCTTTGAAAGAAGTATCATACTTCTCTTGTTGAGGAACAAACTTTGTCTTGGGGTATTGATCTTCTTCCCACTCAACTCCATTGGCATTGAACTTTCGTTCAAAACCAACACCTTGATTCTTCCGGTGCATTCCTTGCTTGCGCACAATTTCCTCGAATTGCTTACTCCCGGCAAGGCTTTTGTACACTCCTTTCTCTATAATTCCCTTCAATAAGCTATTTTCTTGCTCAAGTGTAACTTGGCTAAGAGAATCATTAGTGGAATCAAGAGAACTACTAGAAGCAACAATATTGGATTTAGCATGATCATTGTTACTGCTAGAGGAAGAATCTTTCTTGTTCTTGTTACTAGACTTGACTTGAGGCATGTAAGTGGATAAGAGTAAACGCTTGGCAATGTAAGAAGAACTTTTCTTGCGGAGATCATCATTGATTGCTTTTAAGAACTCATGCTCTTGCTCAAGATTGAGCTTTTCAAAGCGTAATTTCTCATGAGCTCTTAAAAGTTCTCGATGATCTTCGAAGATAGTTTCATGAGCTAACTTAAGAGTGTTTAGTTCTTTAGTTAGAGCCTCAATCTTCTCCTTATCATTGTCATTCGTTTTATCTTGATTAGCATGATTAATTGACGTTTCATCATAGTATTCATCACTAGAGTTGTCAACAAGCAAATCATCACCTAACAAGTCATCTTCATCACTATTGAAATCAACATACTCGGGGTGTGTTACCTTAGGACCTTTGGCCATGAAGCATCTTCCAATTCCTTCATTTGGTGAGTCAAATATGTCGTAGGAGTTGGTTGACACAAGTGCTAGACCGGCAACACCTTCATCTTGAGTATCTTCGGAGTCGGAGTGATAACTTCTCTCGGAGTGGCTGTCGGAGTCGGAGCCGGATACCCATTCACCAACATGAGCTTGATGTCTTCGTTTTGTGTAGCTCCTTGATGATTTTTCCTTCCTTTCCGAATCCTTGCTTCTCCGTGAGTATCTTCGTTCATAACGATCATCTCTACTCCTTCTCTCTCTTGGTGGTGATTCTTTGCTTCTTCTTTTTGGAGAATCTTCTCTTCTCTTGTAGGGAGCCGTACACTCATTGGAATAGTGTCCGGGTCTTCCACAACTGTAGCAGTTTCGCTCTCGACTAGAAGATCTTTTGTCATTGTAGGACCTTGACTTGAAGCTTCTATCTTTGCTTCTACTCTTGTAGAACTTGTTGAAGTTCTTCACCATTAAGCTCAATTCTTCATTGAAGTTTTGTTTCTCACTTGATGATGTAGGGGCTTCACATGAGGCTTTGTAGGCACCACTTGATTTGTTGTGAAGTTCCTCTTTATCCTTAAGTGACATCTCATGAGCAACAATTCTTCCAATCACCTCCGTTGGCTTGAGATCTTTGTAATTGGGCATCATTTGGATCAATGTGCACACGGTATCATATTTTCCATCCAAGGCTCTTAGAATCTTCTTGATGATGAATCTATCGGTCATCTCTTCACTTCCTAAGCCGGCAATCTCATTTGTGATGAGAGCAAGCCTAGAGTACATTTCAGCGACACCTTCACCATCCTTCATTTTGAACTTGTCAAGTTGACTTTGAAGCACATCCAACTTGGATTCCTTGACGGAGTCGGTACCTTCGTGCATATCAATCAAAGTGTCCCAAATTTCCTTTGCATTCTCAAGACGGCTGATTTTGTTGAATTCTTCGGGGCACAATCCGTTGAAGAGAATATCACAAGCTTGAGCATTGTATTGCAACATCTTCAACTCATCCGCGGTAGCTTCACGGTTTGGTTCTTTCCCATCAAAGAAGTCACCTTGCAAACCAACACACACAATAGCCCAAACGGCGGGGTTATGTCCAAGAATATGCATTTTCATTTTATGCTTCCAACTAGCAAAATTAGTACCATCAAAGTAAGGACCTCTACGGTGATAATTTCCCTCGCTAGACGCCATACTCTCCTAGGTTGTGAAACCAAGGCTATGACCACCAAAAGCTATGGAGATCAAAGCAAATGGAGACCAAGGCTCTGATACCACTTGTAGGATCGAAAGTATGTCTAGAGGGGGGTGATTAGACTACTTGACCAAATAAAAACTTAACCTTTTCCCAATTTTAGTTCTTGGCAGATTTTAGCTATTGTAGGACAAGTCAAGCAATCATCACACAATTCAAGCAAGCATGCAAAGAGTATATTGGCAGCGGAAAGTAAAGCATGCAACTTGCAAGAATGTAAAGGGAAGGGTTTGGAGAATTCAAACGCAATTGGAGACACGGATGTTTTTCCCGTGGTTCGGATAGGTGGTGCTATCCTACATCCACGTTGATGGAGACTTCAACCCACGAAGGGTAACGGTTGCGCGAGTCCACGGAGGGCTCCACCCACGAAGGGTAATGGTTGCGCGAGTCCATGGAGGGCTCCACCCACGAAGGGTCCACGAAGAAGCAAACCACCCACGAAGGGTCCACGAAGAAGCAACCTTGTCTATCCCACCATGGCCATCGCCCACGAAGGACTTGCCTCACTAGCGGTAGATCTTCACGAAGTAGGCGATCTCCTTGCCCTTACAAACTCCTTGGTTCAACTCCACAATCTTGTCGGAGGCTCCCAAGTGACACCTAGCCAATCTAGGAGACACCACTCTCCAAGAAGTAACAAATGGTGTGTTGATGATGAACTCCTTGCTCTTGTGCTTCAAATGATAGTCTCCCCAACACTCAACTCTCTCTCATAGGATTTGGATTTTGTGGAAAGAAGATTTGAGTGGAAAGCAACTTGGGGAAGGCTAGAGATCAAGATTCATATGGTAGGAATGGAATATCTTGGTCTCAACACATGAGTAGGTGGTTCTCTCTCAGAACATATGAGTTGGAATTGTGTATGTGTTCTGATGGCTCTCTCCACAAATGAAGAGGAGGTGGAGGGGTATATATAGCCTCCACACAAAATCCAACCGTTACACACAGTTTTCCAATCTCGGTGGGACCGAATCAACAAACTCGGTTGGACCAAAAAGGTAAACCTAGTGACCGTTAGAGATTTTCGGTGGGACTGACATGCAACTCGGTAGGACCGATATGGTTAGGGTTTGGGCATAACGTAATCTCGGTGAGACCGATTACACAAACTCGGTGAGACCGAGTTTGGTAATAAGCTAACCAGAGAGTTGGTCAGGTAAACTCGGTGGGACCGATTTGCTCTTTCGGTGAGACCGAAAAGTTACAAAAAGGAAACATAGAGTTTACACTGCAATCTCGGTGGGACCGATTCGCTCTTTCGGTGAGACCGAAAAGTTACGAAAGGGAAACAGAGAGTTTGCAATCCCATCTCGGTGAGACCGAGATCCCTATCGGTAGAACCGAATTGCTAGGGTTTGGCAGTGGCTTATGACAAGTGAAACTCGGTGGCGCCGGATAGAAAGAATCGATAGGACCGAGTTTGGCTTAGGGTTTAGGTCATATGTGGATATGGGAAAGTAGTTGAGGGTTTTGGAGCATATCACTAAGCACATGAAGCAAAAGGCTCATTAAGCAACACCTCATCCCTCCTTGATAGTATTGGCTTTTCCTAAAGACTCAATGTGATCTTGGATCACTAAAATATAAAATGAAGAGTCTTGAGCTTTTGAGCTTGAGCCAATCCTTTGTCCTTAGCATTTTGAGGGTTCCACTTTCACATCCATGCCATGCCAATCATTGAGCTTTCCTGAAATAGTCATCTTGGAATAGCATTAGCTCAATGAGCTATATGTTGTTATGAATTACCAAAACCACCTAGGGATAGTTGCACTTTCACCTAGAGGCAATAATAAAGTTATTATTTATTTTCTTATATCATGATAGATGTTTATTATTCATGCTAGAACTGTATTAACCGGAAACTTAGTACATGTGTGAATACATAGACAAACAGAGTGTCACTAGTATGCCTCTACTTGACTAGCTCGTTGAATCAGAGATGGTTAAGTTTCCTAGCCATAGACATGAGTTGTCATTTGATTAATGGGATCACATCATTAGATAATGATGTGATTGACTTCACCCATCCGTTAGCTTAGCACGATGATCGTTTAGTTTGTTGCTATTGCTTTCTTCATGACTTATACATGTTCCAATGACTGTGAGATTATGCAACTCCCGAGTATCGGAGGAACACTTTGTGTGCTACCAAACGTCACAATGTAACTGAGTGATTATAAAGGTGCTCTACAGGTGTCTCCGATGGTACTTGTTCAGTTGGCATAGATCGACATTAGGATTTGTCACTCCGATTGTCGGAGAGGTACTCTGGGCCCTCTCGGTGATGCACATCACTATAAGCCTTGAAAGCAATGTAACTAATGAGTTAGTTGCAGGATGATGCATTACAGAATGAGTAAAGAGACTTGCCAGTAACGAGATTGAACTAGGTATTGAGATACCAACGATCGAATCTCAGGCAAGTAACATACCGATGACAAAGGGAACAACGTTTGTTGTTATGCGGTTTGACCGATAAAGATCTTTGTAGAATATGTAGGAGCCAATATGAGCATCCAGGTTCCGCTATTGGTTATTCACCGGAGACGAGTCTCGGTCATGTCTACATAGTTCTTGAACCCGTAGGGTCCGCAAGCTTAACATTCGGTGACGATCGGTAATATGAGTTTATGTGTTTTGATGTATCGAAGGTAGTTCTGAGTCTTGGATATGATCACGGACATGACGAGGAGTCTTGAAATGGTTGAGACATAAAGATCGATATATTGGATGACTATGTTTGAACTTTGAAAAGGTTCCGGGCAAGTTCGGACAAATACCGGAGTACCGGGGGGTTACCGAAACCCCCCGGGGAGTGTAATGGGCCTATTGGGACATAGTGGAGAAGAGGAGGGGCGGCCAGGGCAGGCCGCGCGCCCCCTCTCCCTCTAGTCCGAATTGGACAAGGAGGGGGCGGCTCCCCCCTTTACTTCCCCCTCTCTCCTCCTTCGCTCTCTCCTACTCCTACTCTTGGAAGGGTTGGAGTCCTACTCCCGGTGGGAGTAGGACTCCCCTTGGGGCATGCCTAGGAGGGCCGGCCTCTCCCCCTCCTCCACTCCTTTATATATGGGGGAAGGGGCACCCCATAGACACACAAGTTGATCATTGATCTTTTAGCCGTGTGCAGTGCCCCCCTCCACCATAAACCACCTCGGTCATATTGTAGCGGTGCTTAGGCGAAGCCCTGCGTCAGTAGCTTCATCAACACCGTCATCACTCCATCGTGCTGAAGGAATCCCGAGCTCTATGATCGTGATTGTGGGACGACCGAGCTGAATGTGTGTCACAGTCGTACTCTAGGATGCGATTGTGAAGACTTGATACATCAACGCTTGTCATAATCTTCCGTTACGGTCTAGAGGTAATGCGACACCTCCCCTCTCGACATCACACCAGATCTTGCATTGAGGAAATTTTTTGATTACTGGTTTCAACAGGGCTGTAGCGACCCGACCCGAATGGGTCAAGTCTCTGTGCTTACGTGTCATCCCTGGATCGGTATGCTGACACACACAGTACTCGAAGGATTTATAACAGAGGTAAATCACATGTATAAAGTAACGTAAATACTATTACCTCAATCCATATAGCGGAAGCAACAAGGTTGTGGATTCCCATCAACACCAACGGCAAAGTTGAGTGTAGAAATCGTAACCCTAACGTATCACTTACTCGTCGTAAGATAATCCTGCAACATGAGACGTTGCAGCCCGAAACGGGTCAGTACATTGAATGTACTGGCAAATTCACACCATAGAGAATGATGAACAATGGCTATCACTACATGCATATTTGGCTGGTGGAAAAGCTCTATGGTTATAAGGTTTTTGCGTAAAGCCAATTTTTCCCTACTGCAAAGGAATAAATTTATTTAACTATCATGGTGGTTGTTGAACATTGAGAATGGTTGACAGCATTCTCAATCCCAATTAAAAATAATTAAAACCCAACAACATTAATTAGAAGTAACATGTTGAGATTCACATGATATTCAAGTACTAGATACTCAAGTTGTCCATAACTGGGGACACGGCTAATCATGATTAGTTTGTACACTCTGCAGAGGTTTGCGCACTTTTCCCCACATGACTCGATCGCCTCCGTTTGTTTTCTCGCACTACATGGTGTTTGAGAAACGGATGACCGAGACATAGTCTTTCAGAAGCGCTAGCACCTTACATGTGGGGTAGACCGTACCACCTACAACCCCTACATCTGCTAGTCCACCCCGTAAGAGTTCGCACAACTTAGTCAACTATGCCAGAGCCCATAGTAGCATGTGGCTGCACACGGAAGTTTCTAGCATGAAGATCTTATGATCCCTTTGAGCCTGGGTGGCGGTCCAAAAAAAACAGGCAAGTCCTGATAGACATCAGGTGCCTCAATCCACCCAGATGTGTGTTTAAGTTGCCACCTTAGATAAACCATTAAAATTATCAACTCACATCTGTCATGGATATCACTCACCCAATCCACGTCTACTAGCATAGCATGGCATAATAAGCAAACGTAGAAGTAACTCCCAAAGGTTTCATAATAATACAGGTAATAGGTACTACCTCATCTACTTCCCATCCCACAATTTAATTAGATCCTAATCATGCAATGTGAGAGGATTGATCTAATGCAATAAAACTGGGTTGTAGAAAAGGTATGATCAAAGTGTGAACTTGCCTGCAATGATGAAGATGATTCGCACTCAAAACTCTTGATAGATCTACTCGTCACACTCCGGTCAATCTATCGTAAGCAAACAATAGTAACCACACAATAAGTACTCATCTAATGCACAAGTAAAACTCCAACGAGAGAACGAACCAGATAGTTCAACTTAAGAACTCCGGTTGCAAAGAAAGAACGAACCGAACAAAGAACGGAAAACAAACGGCGGAAGAAAACAACTCGGTTCTAGCAAGTTGAATCTAGGTCAAATTTTACCGGGGCAAAACTTGTTTAAGTTGATTAGACGGAACGGCGGTTTCGAAACGAAACTCCAGGCGCTTGAATCACCTGATTCCGATAAACGAGCGACAAGATAAACTAGAACGAAGATCGGATCTGAGATCACGATCGTGGAATAAATCCGACGAAAAGAAAGAGACGAACGGTTAAACGAACGGGCGTCGTTAACCGGGAATAATCGGTGATCACGTTCGTTGAGACGAATGGTCCGAAAGAAGAACGAAAACCGATCTAGGGTTTTCGGAAAAGAAACCGAAAAAGAAAACGGAAAACCGATCTAGGGTTTCGGAAAAGAAACCGAAACGAAGAATCGGAGAGAAAAACCGGAAAAGAAAACCGGAACGGTTTCTTTTAAAAGAACCGAACTGCGGGGAATAAAAGAGGGGCGCGGGGCTACCTCCGGCGAGGCGGGGCGAACGGTGGCGACGGCGGCGTGCTAGGGCGGCGGCGGGGGCGGGTGAGGGGCGCGGGGTGGGGCGCGGGGTGGGGCGCGGCTTGGGGAGGAGAGGGGGGTTTGGGTTTTTGGTGTGAGGAGAGGGGGGGTCTATGGGGGTATTTATATAGGGGAGGGGAGGGATTACTTGGGATAGGGGACAAGAAATAGAATAGGAAAAAGAGTCCTAGAAGAAAAAAACAAAATGGAACAAAGGAAAGGGGGCTAAGAATCCTACTAGGATTCCTCCTGGGAATCGGTAGTGGAGGCGGTGGCTGGCGCCTGCCTAGCGCTGGCGCGCGCGACGGGGAGGCTGGTGCCTGGCCGGCTGGCTGGGCCTTGGCCCGGCTGGCCTGGCGGGAAAGTTTTTTTTCTTTTTTTTTATAAATAGTTTCGCGCAGAAAAACACAGAAAAGAAAATCTAAACGAGCTCCAAAAATTCTAAAGTAAATTTTCCCCGACTCCTAAAAATGAGCCGAACAAAATGAACTTTTCTCCAGACCTAAAATGCAATTTTTGAAAACACGCATTTTTCCCTATCCAAATAAAATGCAAATAAACACCGGAAAACAAAAATTGATCTATTTATTAAATCTTCATTTTTCCTCAATTTTGGGAAAGTCATATTATTCCCTCTCTTAAATTTTTATATCGGAAAAATAATTGAAGATGAAATAAATAAATCAAATGATCCTCTTTTCAAATTCGAGAAAACTCTCAAATATGAAAATAAGGAAATCTCCAACTCTCTCCGAAGGTCCTTGAGTTGCGTGAAATTTCTATTATCGACCAAAATGCAAGAAAATAAGGTATGCATGATGATCTAATGTATAACATTCCAAATTGAAAATTTGGGACGTTACAAACCTACCACCCTTAAAAGGAATCTCGTCCTCGAGATTCGGAGAGGCTAGCAAGAAAAGGTTAGGGTTTGGGGTCTTCTCAAAATCCATCGATCATCACACGGTGTCTGGGATGCTACCACCCTTAGAATCATTGTTACTGTTCCATCAAAACTTATATACTCCATCCTTATTCTTGACAGTGTCGGTCTTCTCAGATCCTCGAGAAAATTTCTCCTCTGAGCTCTTCCGGTAACAGCATAACCTTTTCCTTAATTCTTTTGTCTTTTCCTCTTGGTAAGGTTATTTCGAGATTGGGTCTTCTTAGCTGACGGGTCTGGCGCCATTACTATACAACTATCGATATCTCATGGTGGTCAACCATTTATGGTTTCTCCTACAGGAAATGGCTGGTTGATCCTCACCGTATAACCTACGGTTGGCACGACTGCCGTGTACAAGGGAAAAATACTTATACCATTCTAAGGTTTAACAAGGTTTTCATCACCGTCTCTCTACTATAGGTAAGTCACTTAGATTTACCATCCCATATAGCAAGGCGAATAATAGGAGTAAGTCGGTATGGTGATCAATCCATCCCGCACCCAAATCATTACCTTGTATATGGTTTAGCGAATCTCGCATTCTAACACTCGGTCATCCTCACAAGCATTTGCAGAATTTCTCTTGTCGACGAACCAAGTTCGGATATATCCATAGATTCTGCAAGCCAAACAAACATCTATCGTTCCTTCACAACTCTCAGGTTTTGCGTAAACTCCTATAAAATCGTCTGTCGACAAAGGTATATCCACTTCCAGGGTTTTTCCTTCAGCAAGAATGTGCTTGCTTCTTGGCATGTCCTGGGGCCTGTGGGTTATGGCCCATCTCATCACTTGTAGTCCTTGAACTTATCATCGGGCAACTGATCATTGTTCCAACTTCCTAGTATTCTTAAATCCATCCAATTGTACTATCTTCCTTCCTTCTATTGGCACCAAACCAAGACGTGAGTACTCAGACTTGTCATGGGGTTGCCATTGCTCCATATTACCAACATCATACCTCCTTTATATCCAATAGTACTTCATCTCTTCATCCTCATCGGATATCCCTCATACCGAGATAAAACTTATACTTATGAAGTCCATATTCACTTCGTGGAACATCATTATCCTTTCCGCGGTCAAGCGTCCTTCAGGGAAAGATTGGCCATCTCTACATGGCACTTCTTCAACTGGGAAACGTGAAACACATCTTGAACTCCTGACAGTCCTTGGGGTAACTCAAACTTGTTGGCCACTTCTCCCATACGCTCCAAAACTCGGTATGGTCCTACAAATCTCGGGGCTAACTTTCCCTTAACTCCAATTCGATTAACTCCTCGCAGAGGAAACACATGAAGACATGCTTTGTCTCCAATTTCATAGACTACCTCCTTGAGTTTTTAAGTCTGCATAACTCTTCTGTCTGGACTGAGCTACCTTCAGTCTATCTCGAATCAACTTAACATTCTCTTCTGACTCCTTGATCACATTTGGTCCAAACAACTGACGGTCTCCAACTTCATCCCACATACTCTTGGGGCATCACACATATCGAGACAAAACTCGTATTCATTTTGTCCGAAATCCACTCAGTGGAGTATCCTTATCTTTTCCAGGGGTCAATGGTTCTTACAGGGTACTACCACCCTTAAAATGCACAAACCTTCCATAGACCATATTTCTCATATCCTCAAAAATGATCAACATCTTTCCTCATAGAGTAACTCATAAAATCCAAATCAGTACCAACACTGCTAACTTTATTCATTCTCAAATGATTTCAATCTCTCGCTTCTCCATTACATGTCTCAACTCAACACCTCAATATAAAAGAGAATGTTCTCACTTCTACTACTATATTTCTTCTATTATAAACTCAACTATTTATCACAAGTTTCCTTCTCCTTGGGGCATTCTCTGGCAAAGTGCCCTGCTTTATTACAACTAAAACATATTACTTCTGACAAGTATCGAGGTTTCCTTTTTGGGAATTTGTTGAGGTAGTGCCCTGACTCGTTGCACCTATAACAGGTGATATGACTTAGGTCCTTCCTGGAATCCAATCGGTTTCTCTTTCTGGACCTTTCCATACCAATCATGGCTTCTATTTCCTGTGGGTCATATTCTACTTCCTCTGTCGGGAATTCTACTAGATCCCCATTCAAACAATTTTGGGAGATGTGTCCTTCCTCTCCACATGAATAGCAAGACTTGGTGTAGGGTTTAATTGGTTCTTCTTTGGGTGTGTCCTCCACCTCTTCCTTCATCACAGATTCTTCTAAACTTTCCATAAGGGCTCCTTTCATTACTTCGTTCTTCTGCTGGATGGTTCACTGTACCATGGGGTAAATGTGACACTGAGCAGGATAGTGGGTAGTCCCTTCACACAAGAAACAAGTGATCTGCCTAGTTGGGCATTCTTCAGCTCGGTGACTTCCTTCACAATTAGGGCATTCATCCTTGTGTTCTTTATGGTTGTGTCCGATTTCTCCACAAATCTTGCATGCACAAGGTTTCTTCATGTCCTTTCCATAAGGCTTCAACTTCTGGGACCCAAACTGAGACTTTAGCAAAGTCAACTTAATTTTTCTCCAAGTGGTTACTCCTTGCCATCCATTGATGGTTTGGTACTTCCTCCACCAAGTAGCAGCATCTCTTTCAAAGCACTAAAGATCATGTTGGGTCATATCCTTTCCGACTATAGGGTTGTTCTCCATATGATCCTCCATGTTCTGAATCCATCGGTCTGTCTCCAATTGACTCATCGGTCCCGAAAATACAAGCTCATCTCCATTCATCCTCTATTGGGTCCATGGGTTTTGGGGTGAGATAAGAGAGATCAAGAGAGAGGAATGTGCACAATACAAACAAAAGTTTTGAAAAGACAGATTTTTTTTGTGGCTGTCGAAAAACATCAAACAAATGACAGCTCACAAACGTCGCATCTAACGTAGGTGTATAACAGGGGTTTGGTCTTCTAAGGTCAACGTCGCCAAACTCTTCAAGTCTTGTTCATGCCTCCAATGGCTTCTTCTGATCATGCTTATCTTTCTCAAGTTCTTTTGCCAGATCAACTCTGTTGACGTGAAATCTCTCGTGACATCCTTTAATATTCCGGAGTTGCATTTCAAGCTTCTGGTTTCAACATTCTTCACATGAACCATGGTCATACTGTCCTTCAGTTCCTCACAATTCTCCGGTATCTCGAGGTTGTAGCTCCTCCAGCTTGGCTACTTTCGCGTCTAAGTTCTTCACGAAATGCTCCTTGTCAAAATACGGCTTCTTGTAGCTCCATCTTAACTTCTTGATGTACTACTCCAGATCCTGGTGATATACCGGCTAGGGCTAAAACTTCATCTTATTCTAGGTGCTCCATCAGCCTTCTTCCATCCAATCCATTCTGAAGAAATGCATCCTTAACTCAGCATGGTGACAATAGCATTAGCGGGGATGACATCACGGATAACCGTGTTTCTGCCCTTGTCATTGCTATGAGCTATCTTGTCAGTTGATATCTCCTGCCTTAGGGTTTTCTTGACAAACTTTGAGTTCTCAACTCTCCATGTTTTGGTCTTTCTCCGATACACCTTGATCTCGGGTATGGACAACTTCCATAGTCTGCCAAGTTCCAAAAGGGTAGCCATTCCTAGGTCATACAAATCTGGAAATTCTTCAAAGCCTTCAAATTCTACTTGTCTTCGGTCTTCAGCCGTTGTAGTTTCCATTATCATAATGTATGGTAAAATCCTCTTCATTCCGAATGGTCTCGGTTGTCCGATATCTTGTACATCTTGGAGTGGTCTCATCAGTCGAATCTTCGAGTGGTTGAAAGGAAAAAGGGTATGGTTTCACTAAAGGGAAATTTTGAATAAACTCAGAAGAGAAGAGAGGTAAAAGATCTTTTTGAAAGGGAAAGTTGTAGACAAATCTTTGCTATGGGCTTGCCAGTTTATAGGGTCACGTCCTACAGTCAACATATGCTCTGATACCATCTTGTAGCGACCCGACCCGAATGGATCAAGTCTCCGTGCTTAGGTGCCATCCCTGGATCACTATGCTGACACACACGGTACTCGAAGGATTTATAACAGAGGTAAATCACATGTATAAAGTAACGTAAATACTATTACCTCATCCAAATAGCGGAAGCAACAAGGTTGTGGATTCCCATCAACACCAATGGCAAAGTTGAGTGTAGAAATCGTAACCCTAACGTATCACTTACTCGTCGTAAGATAATCCTGCAACATGAGACATTGCAGCCCGAAACGGGTCAGTACATTGAATGTACTGGCAAATTCACACCATAGAGAATAATGAACAATGGCTATCACTACATGCATATTTGGCTGGTGGAAAAGCTATATGGTTATAAGGTTTTTGCGAAAAGCCAATTTTTCCCTACTGCAAAGGAATAAATTTATTTAACTATCATGGTGGTTGTTGAACATTGAGAATGGTTGACAGCATTCTCAATCCCAATTAAAAATAATTAAAACCCAACACATTAATTAGAAGTAACATGATGAGATTCACATGATATTCAAGTACTAGATACTCAAGATGTCCATAACCGGGGACACGGCTAATCATGATTAGTTTGTACACTCTGCAGAGGTTTGCGCACTTTTCCCCACATGACTCGATCGCTTCCGTTTGTTTTCTCGCACTACATGGTGTTTGAGAAATGGATGACCGAGACATAGTCTTTCAGAAGCACTAGCACCTTACATGTGGGGTAGACCGTACCACCTACAACCCCTACATCTGCTAGTCTACCCCGTAAGAGTTTGCACAACTTAGTCAACTATGCCAGAGCCCATAGTAGCATGCGGCTGCACATAGAAGTTTCTAGCATGAAAGATCTTATGATCCCTTTGAGCCTGGGTGGCGGTCCGAAAAAAAACAGGCAAGTCCTGATAGACATTAGGTGCCTCAATCCACCCAGATGTGTGTTTAAGTTGCCACCTTAGATAAACCATTAAAAATTATCAACTCACATCTGTCATGGAATATCACTCACCCAATCCACGTCTACTAGCATAGCATGGCATAATAAGCAAACATAGAAGTAACTCCCAAAGGTTTCATAATAATACAGGTAATAGGTACTACCTCATCTACTTCCCATCCCACAATTTAATTAGATCCTAGTCATGCAATGTGAGAGGATTGATCTAATGCAATAAAACTGGGTTGTAGAAAAGGTATGATCAAAGTGTGAACTTGCCTGCAATGAAGATGATTCGCACTCAAAACTCTTGATAGATCTACTCGTCACACTCCGGTCAATCTATCGTAAGCAAACAATAGTAACCACACAATAAGTACTCATCTAATGCACAAGTAAAACTCGAACGAGAGAACGAACCAGATAGTTCAACTTAAGAACTCCGGTTGCAAAGAAAGAACGAACCAAACAAAGAAACGGAAAACAAACGGCGGAAGAAAACAACTCGGTTCTAGCAAGTTGAATCTAGGTCAAATTTTACCGGGGCAAAAACTTGTTTAAGTTGATTAGACGGAACGGCGGTTTCGAAATGAAACTCCAGGCGCTTGAATCACCTGATTCCGATAAACGAGCGAGAAGATAAACTAGAACGAAGATCGGATCTGAGATCACGATCGCGGAATAAATCCAACGAAAAGAAAGAGACGAACGGTTAAACGAACGGGCGTCGTTAACCGGGAAAGAACCGGTGATCACGTTCGTTGAGTCGAACGGTCCGAAAGGAGAACGAAAACCAATCTAGGGTTTTCGGAAAAGAAACCGAAAAAGAAAATGGAAAACCGATCTAGGGTTTCGGAAAAGAAACCGAAATAAAGAATCGGAGAGAAAAACCGGAAAAGAAAACCGGAACGGTTTCTTTTAAAAGAACCGAACCGCGGGGAAGAAAAGAGGGGCGCGGGGCTACCTCCGGCGAGGCGGGGCGAACGGTGGCGACGGCGGCGTGCTAGGGCGGCGGCGGGGGCGGGTGAGGGGCGCGGGGTGGGGCGCGGCTTGGGGAGGAGAGGGGGGGTTGGGTTTTTGGTGTGAGGGGAGGGGGGGTCTATGGGGGTATTTATATAGGGGAGGGGAGGGATTACTTGGGGTAGGGGACAAGAAATAGAATAGGAAAAAGACTCCTAGAAGGAAAAAAGAAAACGGAACAAAGGAAAGGGGGCTAAGAATCCTACTAGGATTCGGCCTAGAAGGATTCCTCCTGGGAATCGGTAGTGGAGGCGGCGGGTGGCGCCTGCCTAGTGCTGGCGCGCGCGACGGGGAGGCTGGGGCCTGGCCGGCTGGCTGGGCCTTGGCCCGGCTGGCCTGGCAGGAAAGTTTTTTTTCTTTTTTTTATAAATAGTTTCGCGCAGAAAAACACATAAAAGAAAATCTAAACGAGCTCCAAAATTTCTAAAGTAAATTTTCCCCGACTCCTAAAAATGAGCCGAACAAAATGAACTTTTCTCCGGACCTAAAATGCAATTTTTGAAAACACACATTTTTCCCTATCCAAATAAAATGCAAATAAACACCGGAAAACAAAAATTGATCTATTTATTAAATCTTCATTTTTCCTCAATTTTGGGAAAGTCATATTATTCCCTCTCTTAAATTTTTATATCGGAAAAATAATTGAAGATGAAATAAATAAATCAAATGATCCTCTTTTCAAATTCGAGAAAACTCTCAAATATGAAAATAACGAAATCTCCAACTCTCTCCGAAGGTCCTTGAGTTGCGTGAAATTTCTAGGATCGACCAAAATGCAAGAAAATAAGGTATGCATGATGATCTAATGTATAACATTCCAAATTGAAAATTTGGGATGTTACAGTGGCATCTGAGCTAGGTTTATGCGTAGATGTTATATGCATGAGTAGAACACAAAGGAGTTGTGGGCATGGATATATACATATTGCTTGCCGTCACTAGTTGATTCTTGATTCAGTGGCATTGTTGGATGAAGCGACCCAGACCAACATTACGTGTACACTTACGCGAGACTAGTTCTACCGACGTGCTTCGCACACAGGTGGCTAGTGGGTGTCTGTTTCTCCAGCTTTAGTTGAATCAGATTCAATGAACAGGGTTCTTTCTGAAGATCAAAAAGCAATCACTATACCGCGTTGTGGTTTTTGATGCGTAGGTAAGAACGGTTCTTGCTCAGCCTGTAGCAACCACGTAAAACTTGCAACAACAAAGTAGAGGGCGTCTAACTTGTTTTCGCAGGGCAGGTTGTGATGTGATATGGTCAAGACATGATGCTAATTTTATTGTATGAGATCATCATGTTTTGTAACACAGTTATCGGCAACTGGCAGAAGCCTGATGGTTGTCTCTTTATTGCATAAGATGCAAGCGCCATACAATTGCTTTACTTTATCGCTATGCGATAGCAATAGTTGCAAGAGCAATAATTGGCGAGACGACCACGTGACGACACGTTGATAGAGATCATGACGGTACTTTGGAGATGGAGATCAAAGGCGCAAGATAATCATGGTCATATCATGTCACATATTTTGATTGCATATGATGTTTATCCTTTATACATCTTGTTTTGCTCAGTTCAACGGTAGCATTATAGGATGATCTCTCACTAAATTTCAAGGTATAAGTGTTCTCCTTGAGTATGCACCATTGCGACATTTCATTGTGCCGAGACACCACATGATGATTGGGTGTGATAAGCTCTATGTTCACATACAACGGGTGCAAGCCAGTTTTGCACACGCGGAACACTTGGGTTACACTTGACGAGCCTAGCATATGCAAATGTGGCCTCGGAACACTGGACACCGAAAGGTCGAGCGTGAATCATATAGTACATATGATCAACATAGTGATGTTCACCATTGAAAACTACTCCATCTCATGTGATGATCAGACATGGTTTAGTTGATTTGGATCACGTGATCATTTAGATGACTAGAGGGATGTCTATCTAAGTGGGAGTTCTTAAGTAATATGATTAATTGAACTTTAATTTATCATGAACTTAGTCCTGATAGTATTTACATAACTATGTTGTAGATCAATAGCTCGCGTTGTAGCTCCCCGTTTATTTTTTATATGTTCCTAGAGAAAAATTATGTTGAAAGATGATAGTAGCAATGATGCGGACTAGGTCCGTGATCTGAGGATTATCCTCATTGCTGCACAGAAGAATTATGTCCTTGATGCACCGCTAGGTGACATACCTATTGCAGGAGCAGATGCGGACGTTATGAACGTTTGGCGAGCTCGATATGATGACTACATGATAGTTTGGTGCACCATGCTTTACAGCTTAGAATCGGGGCTTCAAAGACGTTTTGAATGCCACGGAGCATATGAGATGTTCCAAGAGTTGATATTAGTATTTCAGACTCATGCCCATGTCAAAAGGTATGAGACCTTTGACAAGCACTTTGCCTGCAAGATGGAGGAGAATAGCTCAGCTGGTGAGCATGTGCTCAGAATGTCTGAGTACTACAATCACTTGAATCAAGTGGGAGTTAATCTTCCAGATAAGATAGTGATTGACAGAGTTCTCTAGTCACTATCACCAAGTTACTAGAACTTTGTGATGAACTATAATATGCAAGGGATAACGAAAACGATTCCCAAGCTCTTCGTGATGCTGAAATCGACGAAGGTAGAAATCAAGAAAAGCATCAAGTGTTGATGGTTGACAAGACCACTAGTTTCAAGAAAAGGGCAAAGGGAAGAAGGGAAACTTCAAGAAGAATGGCAAGCAAGTTGCTTCTCAAGTGAAGTATCCCAAGTCTAGACCTAAGCCTGAGACTAAGTGCTTCTACTGCAAAGGGACTGGTCACTAGAAGCAGAACTGCCCCAAGTATTTGGCGGATAAGAAGGATGGCAAAGTGAACAAAGGTATATTTGATATACATGTTATTGATGTGTACTTTACTAGTGTTTATAGCAACCCCTCAGTATTTGATACTAGTTCAGTTGCTAAAGATTAGTAACTCGAAACAGGAGTTGCAGAATGAACAGAGACTAGTTAAGGGTGAAGTGATGATGTGTGTTTGAAGTGGTTCCAAGATTGATATGATCATCATCGCACACTCCCTATACTTTCAGGATTAGTGTTGAACCTAAATAAATATTATTTGGTGTTTGCGTTAAGCATGAATATGATTGGATCATGTTTATTGCAATACAGTTATTCATTTAAAGTCAAAGAATAATTGTTGTTCTGTTTACATGAATAAAACCTTCAATGGCCATACACCCAAGGTGAATGGTTTATTGAATCTCGATCGTAGTGATACATATATTCATAATATTGAAGCCAAAAGATGCAAAGTTAATAATGATAGTGCAACTTATTTGTGGCACTGCCGTTTAGGTCATATTGGTGTAAAGCGCATGAAGAAACTCCATGTTGATGGGCTTTTGGAATCACTTGATTATGAATCATTTGATGCTTGCGAACCAGGCCTCGTGGGCAAGATGACTAAAACTCCATTCTCTGGAACAATGGAGCAAGCAACTGACTTACTGGAAATAATACATACTGATGTATGCAACCCGATGAGTGTTGAGGCTCACGGCGGGTATCGTTATTTTCTGACCTTCATAGATGATTTGAGCAGATATGGGTATATCTACTTGATGAAACATAAGTTTGAAACATTTGAAAAGTTCAAAGAATTTTAGAGTGAAGTGGAAAATCATCATAACAAGAAAATAAAGTTTCTGTGATCTGATCATGGAGGAGAGTATTTGAGTTATGAGTTTGGTCTTCATTTGAAACAATGCGGAATAGTTTTGCAACTCACGCCACCTGGAACACCATAGCGTAATGGTGTGTCCAAACATCGTAACTGTATTTTATTAGATATGGTGCAATCTATGATTTCTCTTACCGATTTACCACTATCGTTTTGGGGTTATGCATTAGAGACAACTGCATTCACGTTAAATAGGGCACCATCTAAATCCGTTGAGACGACACCATATGAACTGTGGTTTGGCAAGAAACCAAAGTCGTCATTTCTTAAAGTTTGGGATTGTGATGCTTGTGTGAAAAAGTTTCATCTTGATAAGCTCAAACCCAAATCGTAGAAATGTGTCTTCATAGGATACCCAAAGGAGACAGTTGGGTACACCTTCTATCAAAAATCCGAAGGCAAGACATTCATTGCTAAGAATGGATCCTTTCTAGACAAGGAGTTTCTCTTGAAAGAAGTGAGTGGGAGGAAAGTAGAACTTGATGAGGTAACTGTACTTGCTCCCTTATTGGAAAGTAGTTCATCACAGAAATCTGATCCTGTGACTCCTACACCAATTAGTGAGGAAGCCAATGATGATGATCATGTAACTTCAGATCAAGTTACTACCGAACCTGTAGGTTAAACAGAGTGAGATCCGCACCAGAGTGGTACGGTAATCCTATTCTGGAGGTCATGTTGCTTGACCATGACGAACCTACGAACTATGAGGAAGCGATGATGAGCCCAGATTCCGCGAAATGGCTTGAGGCCATAAAATCTTAGATGGGATCCATGTATGAGAACAAAGTATGGACTTTGATTGACTTCCCCGATGATCGGTGAGTCATTAAGAATAAATGGATCTTCAACAGGAAGACGGATGCTGATAGTAGTGTTACTATCTACAAAGCTTGAATTGTCGCAAAATGTTTTCGACAAGTTCAAGGTGTTGACTACGATGAGATTTTCTCACTCATATCGATGCTTAAAAGTCTGTCTGAATCATGTTAGCAGTTGCGCATTTTATGAAATCTGGCAAATGGATGTCAAAACTGCATTCCTTAATGGATTTCTTAAAGAAGAAGTTGTATATGATGTAACCAGAAGGTTTTGTCGATACTAAAGGTGCTAACAAAGTGAGCAAGCTCCAGCGATCCGTCTATGGACTGGTGCAAGCATCTCGGAGTTGGAATATATGCTTTGATAAAGTGATCAAAGCATATGGTTTTATACAGACTTGCGGTGAAGCCTGTATTTACAAGAAAGTGAGTGGGAGCACTACATCATTTCTGATAAGTATATGTGAATGACATACTGTTGATCGAAAATAATGTAGAATTTTTTGGAAAGCATAAAGGAGTGTTTGAAAAGAGTTATTCAAAGAAATACCTCGATGAAGATACTTACATATTGAGCATCAAGATCTATAGAGATAGATCAAGACGCTTGATATATTTTAAATGAGTACATACCTTGACAAGATTTTGAAGTAGTTCAAAATGAAACAGTCAAAGAAGGAGTTCTTGCCTGTGGTGCAAGGTGTGAAGTTGAGTAAAGACTCAAAACCCGACCACAGCAGAAAATAGAAAGAGAATAAAAATTCATTCCCTATGCCTCAATTATAGGTTCTATAAAGTATGCTATGCTATTTACCAGTCCTATTGTATACCTTAGCATGAATCTGGCAAGGGAGTACAATAGTGATCTAGGAATAGATCAATGGACAGCGGACAAAATTATCCTTAGAGGACTAAGGAAATATTTCTCGGTTATGAAGGTGATAAAAGAGTTTGTCGTAAAGAGGTACGTCGATGCAATCCTTTTACATTGATCTTGATGACTCTAAGTCTCGATATGGATACATATTGAAAGTGGGAGCAATTAGCTAGAGTAGCTCTGTTGAGAGCATTGTAGACATAGAAATTTTCTAAATACAAACGGATCTGAATGTTGCAGACCCGTAGACTAAACTTCTCTCACAAGCAAAACATGATCTCTCTTTGGGTGTTAATCACATAGCGATGTGAACTAGATTATTGACTCTAGTTAACCCTTTGGGTATTAGTCACATGGAGATGTGAACTAATCACATAAAGATGTGAACTAGATTATTGACCCTAGTGCAAGTGGGAGACTGAAGGAAATATGCCCTAGAGGCAATAATAAAGTTATTATTTATTTCCATATATCATGATAGATGTTTATTATTCATGCTAGAACTGTATTAACCGGAAACTCAGTACATGTGTGAATACATAGACAAATAGAGTGTCACTAGTATGCCTCTACTTGACTAGCTCGTTGAATCAAAGATGGTTAAGTTTCCTAGCCATAGAAATGAGTTGTCATTTGATTAACGGGATCACATCATTAGAGAATGATGTGATTGACTTGACCCATCCGTTAGCTTAGCACGATGATCATTTAGTTTTTTGCTATTGCTTTCTTCATGACTTATACATGTTCCTATGACTATGAGATTATGCAACTCCCGAGTACCGGAGGAACACTTTATGTGATACCAAACATCACAACATAATTGAGTGATTATAAAGGTGCTCTATAGGTGTCTCCGATGGTACTTGTTAAGTTGGCATAGATCGAGATTAGGATTTGTCACTCCGATTGTCGGAGAGGTATCTCTGGGCCCTCGAGGTAATGCACATCACTATAATCCTTGCAAGCAATGTAACTAACGAGTTAGTTGCGGGATGATGCATTATAGAACGAGTAAAGAGACTTTCCAGTAACGAGATTGAACTAGGTATTGAGATACCGACGATTGAATCTCGGGCAAGTAACATACCAATGATAAAGGGAACAACGTATGTTGTTATGCAGTTTGATCGATAAAGATCTTCGTAGAATATGTAGGAGCCAATATGAGCATCTAGGTTCCGCTATTGGTTATTGATTGGAGACGAGTCTCGGTCATGTCTACATAGTTCTCGAACCCGTAGGGTCCGCACACTTAACGTTCGGTGACGATCGATAATATGAGTTTATGTGTTTTGATGTACCGAAGGTAGTTCGGAGTCCCGGATATGATTACGGACATGACGAGGAGTCTCGAAATGGTCGAGACATAAATATCAATATATTGGATGACTATGTTTGAACTTTGGAAAGGTTCCGGGCAAGTTCGGACAAATACCGGAGTACCGGGGGGTTACCGGAAGCCCCCGGGGAGTGTAATGGGCCTATTGGGCCTTAGTGGAGAAGAGGAGGGGCTAGGGCAGGCCGCGCGCCCCCTCCCCCTCTAGTCCGAATTGGACAAGGAGGGGGCGGCGCCCCCCTTTCCTTCCCCCTCTCTCCTCCTTCCCTCTCTCCTACTCCTACTATTGGAAGGGTTGGAGTCCTACTCCCGGTGGGAGTAGGACTCCCCTTGAGGCGCGCCTAGGAGGGTCGGCCTCTCCCCCTCCTCCAATCCTTTATATACAGGGGAAGGGGGCACCCCATAGACACACAAGTTGATCATTGATCTTTTAGCCGTGTGCGGTGCCCCCCTCCACCATAATCCACCTCGGTCATATCGTAGTGGTGCTTAGGCGAAGCCCTGCATCGGTAGCTTCATCAACACCGTCATCACACTGTCGTGCTGACAGAACTCTCCCTCGAAGCTCTACTGGATCGTGAGTTTGTGGGACGTCACCGAGTTGAACGTGTGCAGATTGCGAAGGTGCCGTACGTTCGGTACTAGGATCGGTCGATCATGAAGACGTACGACTACATCAACCATGTTGTCATAACGCTTCCACTTACGATCTACGAGGGTACATGGACGACACTCTCCCCTCTTGTTGCTATGCATCACCATGATCTTGCGTGTGCGTAGGAAATTTTTTGAAATTACTGCGTTGCCCAACACTTGCAACATGATTTCTCCCGTGACCTCAAGAACAAAGGTAACTACTCACAAATGATAAACATGCTCATGATCAGAGGGGTATTAAATAGCATATTGGATCGAACATATAATCTTCCAATAAACCATATAGTAATCAACTACAAGATGTAATCAACACTACTAGTCACCCACAAGTACCAATCTATAGTTCCGGTAACAAGATTGAACACAAGAGATGAACTAGGGTTTGAGAGGAGGGTGTTGTTGAAGATGTTGATGGAGATTGCCCTCCCCAAGATGGGAGAGTTGTTGGTGGTGATGATGACGATGATTTCCCCCTCCGGGAGGGAAGTTCCCCCGGCGGGATCGCTCTACCAGAGGGCAAAAGTGCTCCTGCCCAAGTTTTGTCTCGAGATGGCGGCGCTCCGTCCCGAAAGTCCTCTCCTTATTTTTTTTCTAGGTCAAAATGACTTATATACCAAAAGATGGGCACCGAAAGTGGGCCGAGGAGGGCACAACCCACCTGGGCGCGCCTGGGCTCCCTGACATGCCCGGGTGGGTTGTGCCCACCTGGTGGGCCCCCTTTGGTAGTTATTTGCTCCAATAATTCTTAAATAATCCATAAAAAATCTCCGTGAAGTTTCATCTTGTTTGGAGTTGTGCAGAATAGGTGGACTGACGTTTCTTTTCTAGGTCCAGATTTCCAGCTGCCAGAATTCTCCTTCTTGGTGTGTACCTTGCAAATTATGAGAGAAAAGGCATTAGAATTACTCCAAAAAGCATTATTATGGATAAAAACATTGTAAATAACAGTAAGAAAACATGATGCAAAATGGACATATCAGCATTGCAGCCCCAAACTTTAAGAAATGACAGCTTAGGTTTCTTGCTAAACCACAGTTCGTATGGTGTCGTCTCAATGGATTTAGATGGTGCCCTATTTAATGTGAATGCAGACGTCTCTAAAGCATAGCCCCAAAACGATAGCGATAAATCGGTAAGAGACATCATAGATCGCACCATATCTAATAAAGTATGGTTATGACGTCCGGACACACCATTACGCTGTGGTGTTCCAGGTGGCGTAAGTTGTGAAACTATTCCACATTGTTTCAAATGAAGACCAAACTCATAACTCAAATATTCACCTCCGCAATCAGATCGTAGAAACATTATTTTCTTGTTACGATGATTTTCCACTTCACTCTGAAATTCTTTGAACTTTTCAAATGTCTCAAACTTATGTTTCATTAAGTAGATATACCCATATCTGCTCAAATCATCTGTGAAGGTCAGAAAATAACGATACCCGCCACGAACCTCAACACTCATCGAACCACATATATCAGTATGTATTATTTCCAACAAGTCAGTTGCTCGCTCCATTGTTCCGGAGAACGGAGTCTTAGTCATCTTGCCCATGAGGTATGATTCAAAAGCATCAAATGATTCCAAAAGCCCATCAGCATGGAGTTTCTTCATGCGCTTTACACCAATATGACCTAAACGACAGTGCCACAAATCACTATCATTATTAACGTTTCATCTTTTGGCTTCAATATTATGAATATTTGTATCACTATAATCGAGATTCAACAAAAATAGACCACTCATCAAGGGTGCATGACCATAAAAGATATTACTCGTATAAATAGAACAACCATTATTCTCTGATTTAAATGAATAACCGTCTCACATCAAACAAGATCTAGACATAATGTTCATGCTCAACGTTGGCACCAAATAACAATTATTTAGGTCTAAAACTAATCCCGGCGGTAGATGTGGAGGTAGCGTGCCGACGGCGATCACATCAACTTTGGAACCATTTCCCACACGCATCGTCACCTCATCCTTAGCCAATCTTCATTTAATCCGTAGCCCCTGTTTCGAGTTGCAAATATGAGCAACAGAACCAGTATCAAGTACCCAGGCGCTACTACGAGCATTAGTAAGGTACACATCAATAACATGTATATCAAATATACCTTTCACTTTGCCATCCTTCTTATCCGCCAAATACTTGGGGAAGTTCCTCTTCCAGTGACCAATCCTTTGCAGTACAAGCACTCAGTCTCAGGCTTAGGTCCAGACTTGGGCTTCTTCCCTTGAGCAGCAACTTTCTTGTTGTTCTTCTCGAAGTTCCCCTTTTTCCCTTTGCCCTTTTTCTTGAAACTAGTGGTCTTGTTAACCATCAACACTTGATGCTCCTTCTTGATTTCTACCTTTGCAGCCTTTAACATCGCGAAGATCTCGGGAATTGTCTTTTCCATCCCTTGCATATTATAGTTCATCACGAAGCCTTTATAGCTTGGTGGCAGTGATTGAAGAATTATGTCAATGACACTATCATCAGGAAGATTAACTCCCAGTTGAGTCAAGTGGTTGTGGTACCCAGACATTCTGAGTATGTGTTCACTGACAGAACTATTCTCCACCATTTTGCAGCTATAGAACTTATTGGAGACTTCATATCTCTCAACTCGGGCATTTGCTTGAAATATTAACTTCAACTCTTGGAACATCTCATATGCTCCATGACGTTCAAAACGTCTTTGAAGTCCCGATTCTAAGCCGTAAAGCATGGCACACTGAACTATCGAGTAGTCATCAGCTTTAGTCTGCCAGACGTTCAAAATGTCCGGAGTTGCTCCTGCAACGGGTCTTACACCTAGCGGTGCTTCCAGGACGTAATTCTTCTGTACAGCAATGAGGATAATCCTCAACTTATGGACCTAGTCATGTGTAGTTGATACCATCATCTTTCAACTTAGCTTTCTCTAGGAACGCAATAAAATTCAAGGGAACGGTAGCACGGGCCATTGATCTACAACAACCTAGATATGCAAAAACCATCAGGTACTAAGTTCATGATAAATTAAAGTTCAATTAATCATATTACTAAAGAACTCCCACTTAGATAGACATCCCTCTAGTCATCTAAATGATCACGTTATCCATATCAACTAAACCATGTCCGATCATCACGTGAGATGGAGTAGTTTTCAATGGTGAACATCACTATGTTGATCATATCTACTATATGATTCACGTTCGACCTTTTAGTCTCAGTGTTCCGAGGCCATATCTGCATAAGTTAGGCTCGTCAAGTTTAACCCGAGTATTTTGCACGTGCAAAACTGGCTTGCACCCGTTGTATGTGAACGTAGAGCTTATCACACCCGATCATCACGTGGTGTCTTGGCACGATGAACTGTAGCAACGGTGCATACTCAGGGAGAACACTTATACCTTGAAATTTAGTGACAGATCATCTTATAATGCTACCGCCGTACTAAGCAAAATAAGATGCATAAAGGATAAACATCAGATGCAATCAAAATATGTGACATGATATGGCCATCATCATCTTGTGCCTTTGATCTCAACTCCAAAGCACCATCATGATCTCCATCGTCACCGGCTTGACACCTTGATCTCCATCGTAGCGTTGTTGTCGTCTCGCCAACTATTGCTTATACAACTATCGCTACCGCTTAGTGATAAAGTAAAGCAATTACATGGCGATTGCATTTCATACAATAAAGCAACAATCATAAGGCTCCTGCTAGTTGTCGATAACTTTTACAAAACATGATCATCTCATAAAACAATTTATATCTCATCACATCTTGACCATATCACATCACAACATGCCCTGCAAAAACAAGTTAGACGTCCTCTACTTTGTTGTTGCAAGTTTTATGTGGCTGATATAGGCTTCTAGCAAGAACAGTTCTTACCTATACATCAAAACCACAACAATTTTTCGTCAAGTGTGTTGTTTTAACCTTCAACAAGTACCGGCCATAGTCAAACTCGATTCAACTAAAGTTGGAGAAACAGACACCCGCCAGCCACCTGTGTGCGAAGCACATCGGTAGCACCAGTCTCATGAACGCGATAATGCAATCTTGGTCCGGGCCGCTTCATCCAACAATGCTATCGAATCAAAATAAGACGTTAGTGGTAAGAAGTATGAATATTATCGCCCACAACTCTTTGTGTTCTACTCGTGCATATCATCTATGCATAGACCTGGCTCGGATGCCACTATTGGGGAACGTAGCATGCAATTTCCAAAAATTTCCTACGATCACGCAAGATCTATCTATGAGATGCATAGCAACGAGAGGGGGAGAGTGTGTCCACGTACCCTCGTAGACTGAGAGCGGAAGCGTTATGTTACCATGGTTGATGTAGTCAAACATCTTCACGATCCAACCGATCCAAGTACCGAACGTACGGCACCTCCGTGTTCAGCACACGTTCAGCTCGATGGCGTCCCTCGAACTCTTGATCCAGTAGAGGGTCAAGGGAGAATTACGTCAGCACAATGGCGTGGTGACGGTGATGATGATGTGATCCACGCAGGGCTTCGCCTAAGCACTACAACAATATGACCGGAGGAGTAAACTATGGATGGGGGCACCACAGACGGCTAAGAGAAATCTTGGTGTGCCTTTGAGGTGCCCCCCGCCCCCGTATATAAAGGGGGGAAGGAGGAGGTGGCCGGCCTAGGGAGCGTGAAGGAAATATGCCCTAGAGGCAATAATAAAGTTGTTATTTATATTTCCTTATATCATGATAAATTTTTATTATTCATGCTAGAATTGTATTAACCGGAAACTTAGTGCATGTGTGAATACATAGACAAACAGAGTGTCCCTAGTATGCCTCTACTTGACTAGCTTGTTAATCAAAGATGGTTAAGTTTCCTAGCCATGGACATATGTTGTCATTTGATGAACGTGATCACATCATTAGAGAATGATGTGATGGACTAGACCCATCCATTATCTTAGCACTATGATCGTTTAGTTTATTGCTATTGCTTTCTTCATGACTTATACATGTTCCTCTGACTATGAGATTATGCAACTCCCGAATGCCGGAGGAACACTTAGTGTGCTATCAAACATCACAACATAACTAGGTGATTATAAGGATGCTCTACAGGTGTCTCTGATGGTGTTTGTTGAGTTGGCATAGATCGAGATTAGGATTTGTCACTCCGATTGTCGGAGAGGTATCGCTGGGGCCTCTCGGTAATGCACATCACTATAAGCCTTGTAAGCAATGTGACTAATGAGTTAGTTGCAGGATCATGCATTACGGAACGAGTAAAGATACTTGTCGGTAACGAGATTGAACTAGGTATGGTGATACCGACGATTGAATCTCGGGCAAGTAACATACCGATGACAAAAGGAACAACGTATGTTGTTATGCGGTTTGACCGATAAAGATCTTCGTAGAATATGTAGGAACCAATATGAGCATCCAGGTTCCGCTGTTGGTTATTGACCGGAGATGAGTCTCGGTCATGTCTACATAGTTCTCAAACCCGTAGGGTTCGCACGCTTAACGTTCGATGATGATCGGTGTTATGAGTTTATGTGTTTTGATGTACCGAAGGTAGTTCGGAGTCCCGGATGTGATCACGGACATGACGAGGAGTCTCGAAATGGTCAAGACATAAAGATTGATATATTGGAAGGATATGTTTGGACATCGGAATGGTTCCGGATGAGTTCGGGCATTTACCGGAGTACCGGGGGTTACCGAAACCCCTCGGAGAGTCAATGGGCCTTATTGGGCCTTAGTGGGAGAGAGGAGGAGGTGGCCAAGGTGGAGGGCCCCCCCCAAGCCCAATCCAATTGGGTCGGGGGTGCCCCCCCCCCCTTTCCTTCCCTCTCTCTCCCCCTTCCTTCCTCTCCTACTCCAACTAAGGAAGGGGGAATCCTACTCCCACCGGAAGTAGGACTCCCCCCTTGGGCGCGCCATGAGAGGGTCGGCCCTCCCCTCCTCCACTCATTTATATACGGGGGAGGGGGCACCCCATAGACACACAAGTTGATTGTTTAGCCATGTGCGGTGCCCCCCTCCACAGATTTCCACCTCGGTCATATCGTTGTAGAGCTTAGGCGAAGCCCTGCGTCGGTAACTTCATCATCACCATCATCACGCCATCGTACTGACGAAACTCTCCCTCGACCTCAGCTGGATCTAGAGTTTGTGGGACGTCACCGATCTGAACGTGTGTAGATCACGGAGGTGCCATACATTCGGTGCTAGGATCGATCGGATCGTGAACACGTACGACTACATCAACCGTGTTGTCATAACGCTTCCGCTTATGGTCTACGAGGGTACGTGGACAACACTCTCCCCTCTTGTTGCTATGCATCACCTAGCTAGATCTTGTGTGTGCGTAGGAATTTTTTTGAAATTACTGCGTTCCCCAATAGTGGTATCAGAACCAGGTCTGTGTGTAGATGATATATGGACGAGTAGAACACAAAGGAGTTGTGGGCGTGAGTATATACATATTGCTTGCCGTCACTAGTTGATTCTTGATTCAGTGGTATTGTTGGATGAAGCGGCTCAGACCGACATTACGCGTACACTTACGCGAGACTGGTTCTACCGAGGTGCTTCACACACAGGTGGCTAGTGGGTGTCTGTTTCTCGAACTTTAGTTGAATCGGTTTCAATGAACAGGGTTCTTTCTGAAGATCAAAAAGCAATCACTAACTACTTTGTGGTTTTTGATGCGTAGGTAAGAACGGTTCTTGCTAGAAGCTCGTAGCAGCCACGTAAAACTTGTAACAACAAAGTAGAGGATGTCTAACTTGTTTGTGGAGGGCATGTTGTGATGTGATATGGTCAAGACGTGATTATATAAATTGATGTATGAGATGATCATGTTTTGTAACACAGTTATCGGCAACTGGCAGGAGCCATATGGTTGTCGCTTTATTGTATGAAATGCAATCGCCATGTAATTGCTTTACTTTATCACTAAGCGGTAGAGATGGTCGTAGAAGCAATAGTTGGCGAGATGACAACGATGCTTCGATGGATATCAAGGTGTCAAGCCGGTGATGATGGTGATCATGACGGTGCTTTGGAGATGGAGATCAAAGGCACAAGATGATGATGGCCATATCATATCACTTATATTTGATTGCATGTGATGTTTATCCTTTATGCATCTTATTTTGCTTAGTTTGGCGATAGCATTATAAGATGATCTCTCACTAAATTTCAAGGTACAAGTGTTCTCCATGAGTATGCACTGTTGCTACAGTTCGTCGTGCCGAGACACCACGTGATGATCGGGTGTGATAAGCTCTACGTTCACATACAATGGGTGCAAGCCAGCTTTGCACATGCAAAATACTCGGGTTAAACTTGACGAACCTAGCATATGCAGATATGGCCTCGGAACACTGATACCGAAAGGTCGAGCGTGAATCATATACTAGATATGATCAACATAGTGATGTTCACCATTGAAAACTACTGCATCTCACATGATGATCGGACATGGTTTAGTTGATGTGGATCACGTTATCACTTAGATGATTAGAGGGATGTCTATTTAAATGGGAGTTCTTAAGTAATATGATTAATTGAACTTTAATTTATCATGAACTTAGTACCTGATAGTGTTTTGCATATCTATGTTGTAGATCAATAGCTCGTGTATAGCTCCTTGTTTTATTTTTTGATATGTTCCTAGAGAAAAATAAGTTGAAAGATAATAGTAGCAATGATGCGGACTGGATCCGTGATCTGAGGATTATGCTCATTGCTGCATAGAAGAATTATGTCCTTGATGCACTGCTAGGTGACGGTCCTTTTGCAGGAGCATATGCAGACATTATGAACGTTTGACAAGCTCAGTATGATGACTACTTGATAGTTTAGTGCACCATGCTTTACGGCTTAGAACGGGGACTTCAAAAATGTTTTGAAACGCCATGGAGCATATGAGATGTTCCAAGAGTTGAAATTGGTATTTCAGACTCATGCCCGAGTCGAGAGGTATGAGACCTCTGACAAGTACTTTGCCTACAAGATGGAGGAGAATAGCTCAGCTAGTGAGCGTGTGCTCAGAATGTCTGAGTACTACAATCACTTGAATCAAGTGGGAGTTAATCTTCCAAATAAGATAGTGATTGACAGAGTTCTTTAGTCACTATCACCAAGTTACTAGAACTTCGTGATGAACTATAATATGCAAGGGATAACGGAAACGATTCCCAAGCTCTTTGTGATGCTGAAATTGGCAAAGGTAGAAATCAAGAAAAAGCATCAAGTGTTGATGGTTGACAAGATCACTAGTTTCAAGTAAAAGGGCAAGGGAAAGAAAGGGAACTTCAAGAAGAATGGAAAGCAAGTTTCCACTCCCATGAAGAAGCCCAAAGCTAGACCTAAGCCTGAAATTGAGTGCTTCTACTGCAAAGGGAATGGTCACTGGTTGTGGAACTACCCCAAATACTTGGCGGATAAGAAGGATGGCAAAGTGAACAAAAGTATATTTGATATACATGTTATTGATGTGTGCTTCACTAGTGTTCATAGTAACCCCAGGGTATTTGATACTGGTTCAGTTGCTATGATTAGTAACTCGAAACAGGAGTTATAAAATGAACAGAGACTAGTTGAAGGCAAAGTGATGATGTGTGTTGGAAGAGATTCCAAGGTTGACAAGATCACCATCGCATACACCCTCTACCTTCGGGATTAGTGTTGAACCTAAATAAATGTTATTTGGTGTTTGTGTTGAGCATAATATGATTGGATCATGTTTATTGCAATACGGTTATTCATTTAAGTCAAAGAATAATTGTTGTTCTGTTTACATGAATAAAACCTTGTTTGGTCATACACTTAAAATAAATGGTTTATTGAATCTCGATCGTAGCAATACACATATTCATAATATTCAGGCCAAAATATGCAAAGTTAATAATGATAGTGCAACTTATTTGTGGCACTGTCGTTTAGGTCATATTGGTGTAAAAGCGCATGAAGAAACTCCATGTTAATGGGCTTTTGGAATCACTTGATTATGAATCACTTGATACTTGCGAACCATGCCTCATGGGCAAGATGACTAAAACTCCGTTCTCCGGAACAATGGAGCGAGCAACTGACTTATTGGAAATAATACATACCGATGTATGCGGTCCGATGAGTGTTGAGGCTCGCGGCGGGTATCGTTATTTTCTGATCTTCACAGATGATTTGAGCAGATATGAGTATATCTACTTAATGAAACACAAGTCTGAAACATTTGAAAAGTTCAAAGAATTTCAGAGTGAAGTGGAGAATCGTCGTAACAAGAAAATAAAGTTTCTACGATCTGATCGTGGAGACGAAATATTTGAGTTATGAGTTCGGCCTTCAGTTGAAACAATGTTGAATAGTTTCGCAACTCACGCCACTTGGAACACCACAGCGTAATGGTGTGTCCGAACGTTGTAATCATACTTTATTATATATGGTGCGGTCTATGAAGTCTCTTACCGATTTACCACTATCGTTTTGGGGTTATGCATTAGAGACAGCTGCATTCACGTTAAATAGGGCACCGTCTAAAAAATCCGTTGAGATGACACCGTATGAACTATGGTTTAGCAAGAAACCTAAGCTATTATTTCCTAAAGTTTGGGGTTGCAATGCTTATGTGGAAAAGTTTCAGCCTGGTAAGCTCAAACCCAAATTGGAGAAGTGCGTCTTCATACTATACCCACAAGAAACTGTTGGGTACACCTTCTATCACAGATCCGAAGGCAAGATCTTTGTTGCTAAAAATGGATCCTTTCTAGAGAAGGAGTTTCTCTCGAAAGAAGTGAGTGGGAGGAAAGTAGAACTTGATGAGGTAATTGTACCTTCTCTTGAATTGGAAATTAGCTCATCACTGAAATCAGTTCCAGTGATGCCTACACCAATTAGTGAGGAAGTTAATGATGATGATCATGAAACTTCAGATCAAGTTACTACCGAACCTCGTAGGTCAACCAGAGTACGTTCCGCACCAGAGTGGTATGGTAATCCTGTTCTGGAAGTCATGTTAGTAGACCATGACAAACCTACGAACTATGAGGAAGCGATGATGAACCCAGATTCCGCAAAATGGCTTAAGGCCATGAAATCTGAGATGGGATCCATGTATGAGAACAAAGTATGGACTTTGATTGACTTGCCCGACGATCGGTTAGCTATTCAGAATAAATGGATCTTCAAGAGGAAGACGGACCTTATAGTAGTGTTACTATCTACAAAGCTCGAATTGTCGCAAAAGGTTTTCGACAAGTTCAAGGTGTTGACTACGATGAGATTTTCCCACTCGTATCGATGCTTAAAAGTCTGTCCAAATCATGTTAGCAGTTGACGCATTTTATGAAATCTGGAAAATGGATATCAAAACTACATTCCTTGATGGATTTATTAAAGAAGAGTTGTATATGATGCAACCAGAAGGTTTTGTCAATCCTAAAGGTGCTAACTGATACGTCTCCATCGTATCTACTTTTCCAAACACTTTTGCCCTTGTTTTGGACTCTAACTTGTATGATTTGAATGGAACTAACCCGGACTGACGCTGTTTTCAGCAGAATTACCATGATGTTGTTTTATGTGCAGAAAACAAATATTCTCAGAATGACCTGAAACTCCACGGAACATCTTAGAAAAAACAATAAAAAATCCTCACCAAAGATGAAGACCAGGGGGGCCACACCCTTCTCATGAGGGTGGGGGGCGCCCGCCCCCCCTAGGGCGCGCCCCCCTACCTCGTGGGCCCCCTGTTGCGTCTCCAACTCCAACTCCACCTCCATATATTGAGTTTCGATGAGAAAAAAATTAGAGAGAAGAAATCATCGCGTTTTACGATACGGAGCCGCCGCCAAGCCCTAAAACCTCTCGGGAGGGCTGATCTAGAGTCCGTTCGGGGCTCCGGAGAGGGGGATTCATCGCCGCCGTCATCATCAACCATCCTCCATCACCAATTTCATGATGCTCACCGCCGTGCGTGAGTAATTGCATCGTAGGCTTGCTGGACGGTGATGGGTTGGATGAGATTTATCATGTAATCGAGTTAGTTTTGTTAGGGTTTGATCCCTAGTATCCATTATGTTCTGAGATTGATGTTGCTATGACTTTGCTATGCTTAATGCTTGTCACTAGGGCCCGAGTGCCATGATTTCAGATCTGAACCTATTATGTTTTCATGAATATATGTGAGTTCTTGATCCTATCTTGCAAGTCTATAGTCACCTACTATGTGTTATGATCCGGCAACCCCGAAGTGACAATAATCGGGACCACTCCCGGTGATGACCATAGTTTGAGGAGTTCATGTATTCACTATGTGCTAATGCTTTGTTCCGGTTCTCTATTAAAAGGAGGCCTTAATATCCCTTAGTTTCCAATAGGACCCCGCTGCCACGGGAGGGTAGGACAAAAGATGTCATGCAAGTTCTTTTCCATAAGCACGTATGACTATATACGGAATACATGCCTACATTACATTGATGAATTGGAGCTAGTTCTGTGTCACCCTATGTTATGACTGTTACATGATGAACCGCATCCGGCATAATTATCCATCACTGATCCGGTGCCTACGAGTTTTCCATATACTGGTTCTCGCTTATTTACTTTCCCGCTGCTACTGTTACAATCACTACAAAATACCAAAAACATTACTTTTGCTGTCTTTACTTTTGTTGCCGCTACCACCACTATCATATTACTTTGCTACTAAACACTTTGCTGCAGATACTAAGTTTCCAGGTGTGGTTGAATTGACAACTCAGCTGCTAATACTTGAGAATATTCTTTGGCTCCCCTTGTGTCGAATCAATAAATTTGGGTTGAATACTCTACCCTCGAAAGCTGTTGCGATCCCCTATACTTGTGGGTTATCAAGACTAATTTCTGGCGCCGTTGCCGGGGAGCATAGCTCTATTCTTTGAGTCACTTGGGATTTATATCTGCTGGACACTATGAAGAACTTGAGAGATCCAAAAACCAAGATCTATCCCTCAACTACGAGGGGAGGTAAGGAACTGCCATCTAGCTCTGCACTTGATTCACCTTCTGTTATGAGTAAGTTTGCGACACCTACATCTGCTTCTGCTATTCGTTCTGATATGTCGCATGTTATTGATGATGCCACTTCTGCTATGCATGATACTTATGATGAAACTGCTTCTATGCCTGATACTACTGTGCCCCTTAGTGAATTTCTTGATGAACAAATTGCTAGGGCTAGAGAAAAAGAAATTATTGAATCTGAATACGATGATGATAGTGATGATGAAAATATGCCTGTTATTCCTGAGGGTTATCTTTTTGATATGGAATCTTCTGCCGCTATTTTTGCTTGCAAAGATAGATATGAGCTTAAGAGGTTATTAATTAAATGGAACAAAGAATCACTTAGAGATAAAATGAGACCTGACCCTGCTTTTGCTACTTCACCTATATGTGTTCCTGATAAGGATTATGAATTCTCTGTTGATCCTGATATAATTACTTTGGTTGAATCTGATCCGTTTTATGGCTATGAATCTGAAACTGTTGTGGCACATCTTACTAAGTTAAATGATATAGCTGCCCTGTTCACTAATGATGAGAGATCGCGTTACTTTATATACTCAAAATATTTCCGTTCTCATTAAAGGGTGATGCTAAGATATGGTTTAATTCTCTTGATCCTGGTTGTGTGCGTAGTCCCCAGGATATGATTTATTACTTCTCTGCTAAATATTTCCCTGCTCATAAGAAACAAGCTGCTTTGAGGGAAATATACAACTTTGTGCAAATTAAAGAAGAGAGTCTCCCACAAGCTTGGGGGAGGCTTCTCAAGTTACTTAATGCTTTGCCTGATCATCCTCTTAAGAAACCTGAAATACTTGATATCTTTTATAATGGACTAACCGATGCTTCCAGAGATTACCTGGATAGTTGTGCTGGTTCTCTTTTCAGGGAAAGAACACCGGATGAAGCTGAAATTCTATTGAATAATATGTTGACAAATGAAAATAATTGGGCACCTCCTGAGCCAGCTCCTGAGCCATCTCCTGCTCCAATTACTGAGCCTATTCCTAAACCAACTCCGAAGAAGAGAGGTGTTCTATTTCTCAGTCCCGAAGATATGCAAGAGGCAAAGAAATCTATGAAAGAAAAAGGTATTAAAGCTGAAGACGTTAAGAATTTACCTCCTATTGAAGAAATACATGGTCTTAATATACCGCCTGTTGAAGAAACATATGATCTTAATTATTTATTTACTGAAGAACCTCCTGATCCCGATATCCCGACACAGGTAGTAAAGGTAAATTCTCTCTATAGATATGATAAAGCTGAAGTCCCTCCTACTAAAATTGCTAGTCAATGCTTGGATGAGTTTGATAACTTTATGTATAAGCAAGACGACTTCAATGCTTATTTTGGTAGACAATTAAAAGAAAATGCTTATATGATTAGACGCTTGGGTGATTATATGGCTGATATTAAAGGTGAACTTAAACTTGTTAGCAAACATGCTTCTATGGTTACCACTCAAGTAGAACAAGTACTTAAGGCTCAAAAAGAAGTGCTTGATGAAATAAATAGTAAGAAAAATGATTATGCTGTTAGAGTGGCTACTAGAACTGGTAGAATGACTCAGGAACCTTTGTATCCTGAAGGCCACCCTAAGAGAATCGAGCAAGATTCTCAAAGAAATAATATTGATGTTCCTAGTTCTTCTAGAAAGAAGAAGAAGAAAAATGATAGAACTGTGCAAACTTCTAATGAACCTATTGTTGAACCACCTGATAATCAAATGATACTTCTATGTCTGATGCTGAAACACAATCTGGTAATGAACATGAACCTAGTAAAAATATTAATGATGATGTTCATTATGATGCTCAACCTAGTAATGATAATGATGTAGAAATTGAACCTGTTGTTGATCTTGATAACCCACAATCAAAGAATCAACGTTATGATAAAAGAGACTTTGTTTCTAGGAAACATGGTAAAGAAAGGGAACCTTGGGTTCAGAAACCCATGCCTTTTCCTCCAAAACCATCCAAGAAAAAGGATGATGAGGATTTTGAGCGTTTTGCTGAAATGATTAGGCCTATCTTTTTGCGTATGAGATTAACTGATGTGCTCAAAACAAATCCTTATGCTAAATATATGAAGGATATCATTACTAATAAAAGAAAGATACCGGAAGCTGAAATTTCCACTATGCTTGCTAATTATACTTTTAAGGGTGGAATACCAAAGAAACTTGGAGACCCCGGAGTACCTACTATACCTTGCTCCATTAAAAAGAATTATATTAAAACTGCTTTATGTGATCTTGGAGCTGGTGTTAGTGTTATGCCTCTCTCTTTATATCATAGACTTGACTTGAATAAGCTGACACCTACTGAAATATCTTTGCAAATGACTGATAAATCAACTGCTATACCTGTCGGTATTTGTGAGGATGTGCCTGTTGTGGTGGCAAATGTTACTATTTTAACGGACTTTGTTATTCTTGATATTCCCGAGGATGAAGTATGTCTATTATTCTTGGAAGACCTTTTCTTAATACTGCAGGGGCTGTTATTGATTGCAACAAAGGCAATGTCACTTTTCATGTTAATGGTAATGAGCATACAGTACACTTTCCAAGGAAACAACCTCAAGTTCATAGTATCAACTCTATTGGAAAAATTCCATCGATTATATTTGGAGGTTTTGAATTTCCTCTACCAACTGTCAAGAAGAAATATGATATTCTTATTATTGGGGATGTGCATATCCCTGTTGAGGTAACTTAGTGTTATTCGAAATTTCTCCGGTTTCATGATTATCGGAATGAGTTTGTTAACAAGACTTGATCAACCTTGTTAGTGGATTCTTTTTGATGAACATGAGATGGATGAAATGAGAAGCACAAACTTCTGTACCCCACTTTTACTTTCTGTTATTTATATTAAATAAAGTAAAAATAGTATTTTCTGTCTGTTTCCTGACTTATCTGTGCAATATAAAAATATCCCGAAAATAAAAGTCCTCAGAATGCCATGCCAATTTAATATGATTTTTTCGGGAATATTTGAGGATTTACTGTGCAAAAATTACCGCGGGAGGAGCTGCCACCTGGCCACGAGGGTGGTGGGCGCCCCCCCCCCCTATAGGGCGCGCCCCCTGCCTCGTGGGCCCATGGTGGACCTCCTCCACTTATCCCAGCACCCATCTTCTTCCTCTATCTCACACAAACCCGAAAAACCAACTCAAGCACGAGTTCCAGCCACTTTTGCTGTGATTTTCGATCTCCTTGCTCAAAGCACCTCTCGCAAAACTACTTGGGGAGGTTGTTCCTTGGTATGTGACTCCTCCATTGGTCCAATTAGTTTTTGTTCTAGTGCTTTATTCTTTGCAAATTTGTGCTGCATAGGTGACCATGTTCTTGATCTTGCATGTCAAATTTATATGGTTCTAAGTAGTTCTAATGCTTGATATAGGCTCTAGGCACTTGTAGGAGTAGTTGCTATCAGTTTTATTGAGATTGGTTCACTTTTCTTTTTAAGTTACTAAAAATTTCAGAATTTTTCAGAGAAAAACAATATGTTTAGGAAGATGTTCCAAGGTGGTCCCTCTAAGAAGCAAGGACTCAGAATTCCTATGCGCGATGCTGACGAGGATCCACCGAGAGACGCTCCAGTACGGCCTTGCGAATGACCGTCGGAAAATTTTATGGACCGTGCGGGAATTAAAGAAGAATTCAAAGCATATTTGCGCAATGCCGGTCTTGAGGATTTTGAGGCTAACAAATGCCCCCAGTATCATGATCTCACAAGTTCATTTGTGAGGAGGTTTGAGTATTCATCTTTGCGTAATTCTCCTTCAGTCATGTTTGATCTTTATGAAAAATCTTATACCATGGACCTAGAGGATTTCACTTCTGCTTGCGAACTTCCATCATGGGACAGTATTAGGGATCCCCCTAAATCTGAATTTAGAAACTTTCTTGCTAGTATAACTATGGGGGAATCCAGAGATATAACGCAAGCTACCATAGGGAGCATTCACTTTCCTGCTATACATTATTTTGCTCTCTTCATCGGTAGATGCATAAATGCTAAGGATGAAGCATGTCACATGTGTGTCCCTGATCTCAGCATTCTTAGGAGTGATGTGTTAGGAGACCAATCTTATCATATGGGAGCCATTGTAGCTCGTAGGTTGCATCATAATAGACATAATGAAGATTTCTTTGGAGGAATTTATGCAACCCGCTTAGCTCATTTTCTTGAAATAGACATTCGTGAGGGTGATATGGAGTTGCCTCCTGCATATTTAGATTATAACTCTATGGCTTCGCACCAGTTTGTCGAGAGGCCTGAATCACCTCTCCTATATCGCTTAATTTTTGATAAACGACGTGTTTTCCGTATTACTCTCCCTGCTCCTGCCTTCTTTGATTCACAAAAAAAGGAAGATATGTTATTACCAAAGAGGAGGTAGAAGAGTACGAGAGGAGAGCAGAGGCAGCCCGACTCCACGCTGCAGCTCAGCAGGCGATAACCGCTGCACATCGGTATGATCCCAACTATCCTTCCTCATCACAATACGACCCCAACAACTATTATTATGGATATCCGCCAGGCCAGCCGTGGCCATAGACCAACTTAGGCCAAAAGCCTAAGCTTGGGGAGTACGTATTTCTCACCGACATTACATTTATGTTCACACACACTCATTGCTAGGTGTCGGTTCTCATACTTTTTCACTGTAATATCCATGCTAGTTTATTTTCTTTTTCCTGCTTTCTTCTTGTGTGTTTGTTAAACCCTAAGAAAAAACAAAAAAATTAGTAGTAGTTTATTTTTCTGATGTAGTAGTAATAATTAAAAAGGAAACCCAAAAATATTTCCCGTTCTTCTTTTGCTTGTTGGGAGCTTTCCCGTGTAAATAGTTTTATTTCTTTTCTTTTCTTTGGGGGTCAGTAGGAGAAGACCATAATTAAATTGTTGAAGTGGCTCTTATATGCATTATTGTTGATTTAACCAAGAGCCCATATTGCCTTGTCTTCTCCTGTTCATTGAATGCTCGCAAATTCCAGCTTAGTCCAATGCACGTGCACTCTTATTATTATTCACACCATTTGGTCATGCAAGTTAAAGGCAATTATGATGATATATGATGGACTGACTGAGATGAGAAAAGCTGGTATGAACTCGACCTCTTTTGTTTTTGTAAATATGATGAGTCCCTCGTTCTTGATTCAACTTATTATGAATAAACATGTTTGCAATGACAATTAGAGATCAGAGTTGCTTGTGCCATGCTTGATTAGCTATGAGTTATAATGATTTACCTTGTATGCCAACATGCTATTGAGATGATTATGATGTGGTATGATGGGGTGGTATCCTCTTTTGAATGATTTAAGTGACTTGACTTGGCACATGTTCACGCATGTAGTTGAAACAAAATCAACATAGCCTTCACGATATTTATGTTCATGGTGGATTATATCCTACTCATGCTTGCATCCAATGTTTATTAATTTTAATGCATGTACATGGCTGTTGTCGCTCTCTAGTTGGTCGCTTCCCAGTCTTTTGCTAGCCTTCACTTGTACTAAGCGGGAATACTGCTTGTGCATCCAATCCCATAAACCCCAAAGTTATTCCAGATGAGTCCACCATACCTTCCTATATGCGGTATCTACCTGTCGTTCCAAGTAAATTTGTATGTGCCAAACTCTAAACCTTCAAATAAACATTTTGTTTAATATGCTCGAATAGCTCATGTATCAACAAAGGATGTCCTTATCTTCCGTGTTAGGCGGGTTATTCTCAAGAGGAGTGGACTCCGCTCCTCACTCACGAGAAAATGGCTGGTCACCGGGATGCCCAGTCCCATGCTTTATGCAAACTAAATCAAAATTAATTGCAAACAAAACTCCCCCTGGGACCTAATGTATGTTGGAGGCACTCGTTGTTTCGAGCAAGCCATGGATTGATGCTTGTTGGTGGAGGGGGAGTATAAACTTTACCATTCTATTTGGGAACCGCCTATAATGTGTTTAGCATGGAAGATATCGCCATCTCTTAGTTGTTACATTGACAATGAAAGTATACCGCTCAAAATACAATTTATCTCTATTTCAAAACCGAGCTCTGGCACCTCTACAAATCCCTGCTTCCCTCTGCGAAGGGCCTATCCATTTACTTTTATGTTGAGTCATCACCCTCTTATTAAAAAGCACTAGCTGGAGAGCGCAGCCGTCATTTGCATTCATCACTGTTAATTTATATTGGGTATGACTATGATTGGATCTCTTTTACCATGAATTACAATGTCTAGTCAGTCCTTGATCTTTAAAGGTGCTCTGCATTTATGTTTTGCGGTCTCAGAAAGGGCTAGCGAGATACCATCTTGTTATATCATATTATGATTGTTTTGAGAAAGTGTTGTCATCCGAGATTTATTATTATGACTTGCTAGTTGATTATGCTATTGATATGAGTAATGATGAGACATGAGAATTATTGCAAGTGTGGTTAGTTATGATCAATGCTGAAAACTTGAATGCTGGCTTGACATAGTTACAACAACAAGAGCAAACAGAGTTTGTAAAAGTTTTTCTTTCTTTCTTTCAGTTTGTCAACTGAATTGCTTGAGGATAAGCAAGGGTTTAACCTTGGGGGAGTTGATACGTCTCCGGCGTATCTACTTTTCTAAACACTTTTGCCCTTGTTTTGGACTCTAACTTGTATGATTTGAATGGAACTAACCCGGACCGACGCTGTTTTCAGCAGAATTACCATGATGTTGTTTTATGTGCAGAAAACAAATATTCTCGGAATGACCTGAAACTCCACGGAACATCTTAGAAAAAACAATAAAAAATCCTCGCCAAAGATGAAGACCAGGGGGCCCACACCCTTCTCACGAGGGTGGGGGCGCGCCCCCTACCTTGTGGGCCCCCTGTTGCGTCTCCAACTCCAACTCCACCTCCATATATTGAGTTTCAATGAGAAAATAATCAGAGAGAAGAAATCATCGCGTTTTACGATACGGAGCCGCCGCCAAGCCCTAAAACCTCTCGGGAGGGCTGATCTGGAGTCTGTTTGGGGCTCCGGAGAGGGGGATTCGTCGCCGTCGTCATCATCAACCATCCTCCATCACCAATTTCATGATGCTCACCGTCGTGCGTGAGTAATTGCATCGTAGGCTTGCTGGACGGTGATGGGTTGGATGAGATTTATCATGTAATCGAGTTAGTTTTGTTAGGGTTTGATCCCTAGTATCCATTATGTTCTGAGACTGATGTTGCTATGACTTTGCTATGCTTAATGCTTGTCACTAGGGCCCGAGTGCCATGATTTCAGATCTGAACCTATTATGTTTTCATCAATATATGAGAGTTCTTGATCCTATCTTGCAAGTCTATAGTCACCTACTATGTGTTATGATCCGGCAACCCCGAAGTGACAATAATCGGGACCACGCCCGGTGATGACCATAGTTTGAGGAGTTCATGTATTCACTATGTGCTAATGCTTTGTTCCGGTTCTCTATTAAAAGGAGGCCTTAATATCCCTTAGTTTCCAATAGGACCCCGCTGCCATGGGCGGGTAGGACAAAAGATGTCATGCAAGTTCTTTTCCATAAGCACGTATGACTATATACGGAATACATGCCTACATTACATTGATGAATTGGAGCTAGTTCTGTGTCACCCTATGTTATGACTGTTACATGATGTACCGCATCCGGCATAATTATCCATCACTGATCTGGTGCCTACGAGTTTTCCATATACTGGTTCTCGCTTATTTACTTTCCGCTGCTACTGTTACAATCACTACAAAATACCAAAAACATTACTTTTGTTGTCTTTACTTTTGTTGCCGCTACCACCACTATCATATTACTTTGCTACTAAACACTTTGCTGCAGATATTAAGTTTCCAGGTGTGGTTGAATTGACAACTCAGCTGCTAATACTTGAGAATATTCTTTGGCTCCCCTTGTGTCGAATCAATAAATTTGGGTTGAATACTCTACCCTCGAAAGCTATTGCGATCCCCTATACTTGTGGGTTATCACTAACAAAGTGTGCAAGCTCCAGCGATCCATCTATGGACTGGTGCAAGCATCTCGGAGTTGGAATATACGCTTTGATGAGTTGATCAAAGCATATAGTTTTATACAGACTTTTGGAGAAGCCTGTATTTACAAGAAAGTGAGTGGAGCTTTGTAGCATTTCTGATGTTAAGTGTGGATGACATATTGTTGATCGGAAATGATACTGAATTTCTGGATAGCATAAAAGGATACTTGAATAAGAATTTTTAATGAAAGACCTCGGTGAAGTTGCTTACATATTGGGCAACAAGATCTATAGAGATAGATCAAGACGCTTGATAATTTTTTCAATGAGTACATACGTTGACAAGTTTTTGAAGTAGTTCAAAATGGAACATTCAAAGAAGCAGTTCTTGCCTGTGGTGCAAGGTGTGAAGTTGAGTAAAGACTCAAAACCCAGTAGAAAATAGAAAGAGAATGAAAAGTCATTCCCTATGCCTCAGTCATAGGTTCTATAAAGTATGTTATGCTGTGTACCAGACCTATTGTATACCTTAGCATGATTTTGGCAAGGGAGTACAATAGTGATCTAGGAGTAGATCACTGGACGGCGGTCAAAATTATCCTTAGAGGACTAAGGAAATATTTCTCGGTTATGGTGGTGATAAAAGAGTTCGTCATAAAGAGTTACGTAGATGCAAGCTTTTTACACCGATCTAGATGACTCTAAGTCTTCATCTAGATACATATTGAGAGTGGGAGCGATTAGCTAGAGTAGCTCCATGTAGAGTATTATAGACATAGAAATTTGCAAAATGCATACGGATCTGAATGTTGCAAACTTGTAGACTAAACTTCTCTCGCGAGCAAAATATGATCACTCTTTGGGTGTTAATCACATAGCGATGTGAACTAGATTATTGACTCTAGTAAACCCTTTGGGTATTAGTCACATGAAGATGTGAACTATAGGTGTGAAATCACATGACAATGTGAACTAGATTATTGACTCTAGTGCAAGTGGGAGACTGAAGGAAATATGCCCTAGAGGCAATAATAAAGTTTTTATTTATATTTCCTTATATCATGATAAATGTTTATTATTAATGCTAGAATTGTATTAACCAGAAACTTAGTACATGTGTGAATACATAGACAAACAGAGTGTCCCTAGTATGCCTCTACTTGACTAGCTCATTAATCAAAGATGGTTAAGTTTCCTAGCCATGGACATATGTTGGCATTTGATGAACGGGATCACATCATTAAAGAATGATGTGATGGACTAGATCCATCCTTTAGCTTAGCACTATGATCGTTTAGTTTATTACTATTGCTTTCTTCATGACTTATACATGTTCCTATGACTATGAGATTATGCAACTCCCGAATACCGGAGGAACACTTAGTGTGCTATCAAATGTCACAATGTAACTTGGTGATTATAAAGATGCTCTACCTATGTCTCCGATGGTGTTTGTTGAGTTGGCATAGATCGAGATTAAGATTTGTCACTCCGATTGTCGGAGAGGTATCTCTGGGCCCTCTCGGTAATGCACATCACTATAAGCCTTGCAAGCAATGTGACTAATGAGTTAGTTGCGGGATGAAGCATTACGGAACGAGTAAAGAGACTTTCCGATAACGAGATTGAACTAGGTATGATGATACCAACGATCGAATCTTGGGCAAGTAACATACCGATGATAAAAGGAACAACGTATGTTGTTATGCGGTTTGACGGATAAAGATCTTCGTAGAATATGTTGGAACCAGTATGAGCATCCAGGTTCCGCTGTTGGTTATTGACCAGAGATGAGTCTCGGTCATGTCTACATAGTTCTCGAACCCGTAGGGTCCGCACGCTTAGCGTTTGATGACGATCGGTATTATGAGTTTATGTGTTTTGATGTACTGAAGGTAGTTCGGAGTCACGGATGTGATCACGGACATGACGAGGAGTCTTGAAATGGTCAATACATAAAGATCGATATATTGGAAGGCTATGTTTGGACATAGGAATGGTTCCGAATGAGTTCGGGCATTTACCGGAGTACCGGGGGGTTACCGGAACCCCCGGGGAGTCAATGGGCCTTATTGGGCCTTAGTGGGAGAGAGGAGGAGGCGGCCAAGGTGGAGGGCGCCCCCCCCCCCTCCCAGCCCAATCCAAATTGGGTGGGGGGCTGTCCCCCTTTCCTTCCCTCTCTCTCCCCCTTCCTTCCTCTCCTACTCCAACTAGTGAAGGTGGAATCATACTCCCACCGGGAGTAAGACTCCCCCCTTGGGCGCGCCATGAGAGGGTCGGCCCTCCCCTCCTCCACTCCTTTATATACGGGGTAGGGGGCACCCCATAGACACACAAGCTGATTGTTTAGCCGTGTGCGGTGCCCCCCTCCACAGATTTCCACCTCGGTCATATCGTTGTAGAGCTTAGGCGAAGCCCTGCGTCGGTAACTTCATCATCACCGTCATCACGCCATCGTACTAACGAAACTCTCCCTCGACCTCAGCTGGATCTAGAGTTCGTGGGCGTCACAGAGCTGAACGTGTGCAGATCGCGGAGGTGTCGTACCTTCGGTGCTAGGATCGGTCGGATCATGAAGGTGTACAACTACATCAACCGTGTTGTCATAACGCTTCCGCTTACGGTCTACGAGGGTACGTGGACAACACTCTCCCCTCTCGGTGCTATGCATCACCTAGATGGATCTTGCGTGAGAAGGAAAGAGGGGGGTCGCGCCCCCTCCCCTTGTCCAATTCGGATTGGGCAAGGGGGGGGGCGCGCCACCTCCCGTGGCCTGCCTCCTCTCCTCCACTATGGCCCATTAGGCCCATTAACTTTCCTGGGGGGTTTCGGTAACTTCCCGATACTCCGAAAAATCCCCGAACCTTATCGGAACCATTCCGGTGTCCGTATATAACCTTCCAATATATCAATCTTTACCTCTCGACCATTTCGAGACTCCTCGTCATGTCCGTGATCTCATCCGGGACTCTGAACAAACTTCGGTCACCAAGACACATAACTCATAATACAAATCATCATCGAACGTTAAGCGTGCGGATCCTACGGGTTCGAGAACTATGTAGACATGACCGAGACACATCTCCGGTCAATAAACAATAGCAGAACCTGGATGCTCATATTGGCTCCTACATATTCTACGAAGATTGAGGGAGTCCTGGATTAGGGGGTCTCCGGACAGGCGGACTATATCCTTTGGCCGGACTGTTGGACTATGAAGATACGAGATTGAAGACTTCGTCTCGTGTCCGGATGGGACTCTACTTGGCGTGGAAGGCAAGCTAGGCAATACGGATATGCATATCTCCTCCTTTGTAACCGACCTTGTGTAACCCTAGCCTCCTCTGGTGTCTATATAAACTGGAGGGTTTTAGTCCGTAGGACAACATACAATCATACCATAGGCTAGCTTCTAGGGTTTAGCCTCTCTAATCTCGTGGTACATCAACTCTTGTACTAATCATATTATCAAGAAAAAATCAAGCAGGACATAGGGTTTTACCTCCATCAAGAGGGCCCGAACCTGGGTAAAACATCGTGTCCCCTGCCTCCTGTTACCATCCGCCTTAGACGCACAGTTCGGGACCCCCTACCCGAGATCCGCCGGTTTTGACACCGACATTAGTGCTTTCATTGAGAGTTCCTCTGTGTCGTCACCGTTAGGCTTGATGGCTCCTTCGATCATCGATAGCGATGTAGTCCAGGGTGAGACTTTTCTCCCCAGACAGATCTTTGTATTCGGCGGCTTCGCACTGCGGGCCAACTCGCTTGGCCATCTGGAGTAGATCGAGAGTTACACCCCTGGCCACCAGGTCAGGTTTGGAAGCTTAAACTACACGGCCGACATCCGCGGAGACTTGATCTTCGACGGATTCGAGCCCCTGCCAAGTGCACCGCACGGTCACGATGAGCATGATTTAGCTCTACCATCGGACAGTGTTCAGGAGACCGCACCGCCAACCGCTCCGACCCTCAATTCGGAGCCAATTGCGCCATCCATGGACGGGTGGATAGACCCCGCCACGGAGGTCGTATTCTCAGCAGCGATCGAGCCGAGTGTCGACCTTACCCTTCACGGGAGCCGTGATGCCGAACTGCCGGAATCTTCCCCGGCCACGGACTCCGAACCGCCTACGCCCGCACCTATCGAATCCGATTGGGCGCCGATCATGGAGTTCACCTCTGCGGATATCTTTCAGCACTCACCCTTCGGCGACATACTGAACTCATTAAGGTCCCTCTCCCTGTCAGGAGAGTCCTGGTCGAACTATGTTCGGCAGGATTGGGATGCGGATGACGAAGAAATTCGCCGCCCACCCACCACCCACTTAGTAGCCACTGTCGACAATTTGACCGACATGCTCGATTTCGACTCCAAAGACATCGACGGTATGGACGACGATGCGGGAGACGAAGAGGAACCACTGCCCATAGGGCACTGGACAGCCACCTCATCGTATGATATATACATCGTGGACACACCCAAAGAAGGCAATGGCGACGAGACAGCGGAGGATGACCCCTCCAAGAAGCAACCCAAGCGCCGACGTCAGCGGCACCGCTCTAAGTCTCTCCAAGGCAAAAGCGGTGATACCGGCACAGGAGATAATAGCACTCTGGATAGTGCCGAAGATGACAACAATCCCCTCCAGCAAGATTTAGAACAGGAGGATGGAGAAGCCAGCCCTCCCGAGAGAGCGGCAGATGGAGAGGCGGAGGATGATAATTACATGCCTCCCTTCGAAGACGAGGCAAGCCTAGACGACGACGAATTCGTCGTGCCTGAGGATCCCGTCAAACAAGAGCGCTTCAAGCGCCGGCTTATAGCCACGGCAAATAGCCTTAAGAAAAAGCAACAGCAGCTTCAAGCTGATCAAGCTTTGCTAGCTGACAGATGGACTGAAGTCCTTGCGGCCGAGGAATATAAACTCGAACGCCCCTCCAAGAGTTACCCAAAGCGCAGGTTGCGACCCCGACTGGAGGAGGAAGCACCAAAACATACATCTCCAGCGTATGACGCGGCTGATCGGCCACCTCGTGGCCGCGACAAAGAGGCATTTCAGCCAAAAGCTCAGCCCGCACCCCGACGCCACTCAAATAAAAATGTAAAGGCATGGGGAAATATGCCAGACCTGCGAGACATATTGGAGGACAAAGCAGAACACGCAAGATCGATCTACGGATCACGAGGGCGTGCCACTATGCGAGACGATAACCGTCACGCCGGATATAGTAAAAGTAAATCCGGTCGGGTCGAACACAGCGGACAAGACTCATTTGAGCTGCGTCGCGATATAGCCCGGTACAGAGGCGCTGCACACCCCCTATGCTTCACAGACGAAGTAATGGATCACCAAATCCCAGAGGGTTTCAAACCCGTAAATATCGAATCATACGACGGCACAACAGATCCTGCGGTATGGATCGAGGACTTCCTCCTGCACATCCACATGGCCCGTGGTGACGATCTACACACCATCAAATACCACCCACTCAAACTCAAAGGACCATCTCGGCATTGGCTCAACAGCCTGCCAGCAGAATCCATTGGCTGTTGGGAAGATCCGGAAGCCGCATTCCTTGACAACTTCCACAGCACTTATGTGCGACCACTAGATGCCGATGACTTGAGCCACATAATTCGGCAGCCAGAGGAATCGGCCAGGAAATTCTGGACATGGTTCTTGACAAAGAAAAATCAAATCGTCGACTGTCCGGATGCAGAGGCCCTGGCAGCTTTTAAGCACAACATCCGCGATGAGTGGCTCGCCCGGCACATTGGCCAGGAAAAGCCAAAATCTATGGCAGCCCTCACGACACTCATGACCCGCTTTTGCGCGGGAGAAGACAGTTGGTTGGCTCGTAGCAATAACATATCAAAGAACCACGGTACTTCAGGTACCAAGGACAGCAATGGCAGGTCACGTTGCAACAAACATAAGCGCCGCGTCAATAGCGACAATACCGAGGATACGGCAGTCAATGCCGGATTCAGAGGCTCTAAACCCGGTCAGTGGAAAAAGCCATTCAAAAGAAGCACTCTGGGCCCTTCCAGTTTGGACCGAATACTCGATCGCTCGTGCCAAATACATGGCACCCCTGACAAGCCAGCCAACCACACCAACAGGGAATGTTGGGTGTTCAAGCAGGCGGGCAAGTTAAATGCTGAAAACAAAAATAAGGGGTCACATAGCGATGACGAGGAGGAGCCCCGGCAGCCGAACACCAGAGGACAGAAGAGGTTCCCCCCACAAGTGAGGACGGTGAACATGATATACGCAACCCACATCCCCAAGAAGGAGCGGAAGCGTGCGTTAAGGGATGTATATGCGTTGGAGCCAGTCGCCCCAAAGTTCAACCCATGGTCCTCCTGCCCGATCACCTTCGATCGCAGGGACCATCCCACTAGTATCCGTCATGGCGGATTCGCCGCACTGGTCCTAGACCCAATCATCGACGGATTTCACCTCACTCGAGTCCTTATGGACGGAGGCAGCAGCCTGAACTTGCTTTATCAGGACACAGTGCACAAAATGGGTATAGACCCCTCAAGGATCAAACCCACAAAAACGTCCTTCAAAGGCGTCATACCAGGTGTAGAGGCCCATTGCACAGGCTCAGTCACACTGGAAGTGGTCTTCGGATCCCCGGATAACTTCTGAAGCGAGGAGTTAATCTTCGATATAGTCCCGTTCCGCAGTGGCTATCATGCACTGCTCGGGCGAACCGCATTTGCGAGATTCAACACGGTACCACACTATGGATATCTCAAGCTCAAGATGCCAGGACCTCGGGGGGTCATCACAGTCAATGGAAACACAGAGCGCTCTCTCCGCACGGAGGAGCACACTGCGGCCCTCGCAGCAGAAGCGCAAAGTAGCCTCTTAAGGCAATCCACCAGTTCGGCGATTAAAGACTCGGACACCTTCAAGCGCGCCCGGAGTAATCGGCAACAAGACCGCCTGGCACGTTCCGAGCTCGCATAGCAATGCGGCCCCCACTCCAGTCCCAGCCAAACGGCAAAATCCATGCCATGCGTACATAATTACGCATTGAAAATACCATGGGCATAGGGTGGAGGGGGGCACGACTACGGCACGCCCCAAGATGCCGCTCAACCGCACTACGGGCTTCCCGCTTTGTTATTTTTCTCTCTTTCAGGACTTCAATCTCTGGAAACCCTGTCCGGCAGTATAATTGCCGGACACACGATGCAACAACCAAGGAGGCAGAAAGCTACGTCGCACCACGGAACTCCCAGGTGGCTTCTGATAACAAGTGAAATACCTGCTTTAAATACCATTCCTCAGCTTTCCCTTGGAGGGGACATGTCAAATAGTCCTACTTTTTGCTTATCGCACTACTTGTATCATTCTGCTTCGACGCACCTTTTTGAAAAAACAATGCATAGCACTAGACTATTACCGCATTCTCTATTATTTCTTTATATATATATATATATATATGTTCATTCATGACATTCAACACCTGTACACTCTGGTACGGCCAATACGCCAGGGGCTTAAGCGTACCCCATAATACGGCGTGAGAAGTCCGAACACTTTCGACGATGCGGCACCCCGAACTTATAGCATTATATGCATCAGCTCCGAATCATGTCTTGGGTCAATAGTTGGGTTTGCCCGGCTCCCATGTTTTGGTACCTTACGTACCGCTATATCGGCTAAGGTAGCACTGGGAGAACTACTGCGATTGTGCCCCGGTTCATCTGGGCTAAGCACCTCAGTAGAGAAAGCTAAAACTGACTGTCATGATAAGGCGAGAGCTAGTCACTTTTCGAGAGGTCTCAAGTCCCTAAAGACTTATGCCGCTTAGAGCAAGGAGTCGGCTTTGTCCGGCTTAAGGCGTGTATAGCGCCCCGAATTCGGCCTTCCGAATACTAGGGGCTTCGCCAAAATTTAAAATTGTAGACTTCTATGGCTAAGTGAGAGTGATAAAGCATTATAGTCTGATTGCCTTGTTCGTTACGCTGAGCAACTCCCTCGAAGGACCCAACAATGGGAACAAGAGTGCTCAGATTCATCCCGAACACCCCAGCACTCGTGGCATGGGGGCAGAAGCCGACGACTAGCCATCTCTCAGATTTAATAAACAGTCGCATAGAAGGTAATATTTTAAATTCAAACCAGCGTTGCATAGCGCATATGAACAAGTTTTCATAATACAGGATCACACGAGTGAGTTCATTCAAATATTACATCCTTCGCACACTCGTCCGCCACAAGAGGGGCACCCTTCAGGACACCCTCATAATACATTTCGGGGTGGCGATCCTCCTTGCCCTGCGGAGGCCCCTCCTTCACCAGCTTCTCGGCGTCCATCTTGGCCCAGTGCACCTTTGCACAGGCAAAAGCCCGGTGGGCACCTTCGATACAGACGGACCGCTTGATGACTTCCAGCCGTGGGCAGGCATCCACAAGCCACCTCACCAGGCCGAAGTAGCTGTTGGGAAGGGAGTCGCCAGGCCATAGCCGGACTATAAGGCCCCTCATGGCCTGTTCGGCCGCCTTGTGCAGCTCGACCAGTTGCTTCAGCTGCTCGCTCATAGGCATCGGGTGTTCGGTCCTAGTATACTGAGACCAGAACAACTTCTCCGTCGAGCTTCCCTCCTCGGACTGGTAATACTTCACGGCATCTGACACGCTGCGGGGCAAATCTGCGAATGCTCCTGGAGAGCTCCGAACTCGGGTAAGTAACAAGTAATTTACTTTCACATGCTTGCTTTGCATATTGAATGCCTTACCCGCCGCTATCTTCCCCATCGCCTCAATTTCCTGGAGGGCCTTTTGGGCTTCAGTCTTGGCATGCTTTGTGCTCTCGAGGGTCGCGACAAGCTCAGACTCTCGCGTCTTCGAGTCAAGCTCCAAAGTCTCGTGTCTCTTCACGAGAGCCTGGAGCTCTTGCTGCACCTTGCCCACCCGTGCCTCTTGTTTCTCCCGCTCAGTGCCCTCCTTGGCCGCTTTGTTTTCGGCCTCGGACAACGATTGCTTCAGGGTCGCCACTTGCCCACTTCGGTCATGGCCCCTGGCACATTCATGATGATCCTGTCAGTTCGCTACCACATTTTCTTTTTTTATATAGACAAGGTATTACTTACCTTTGTTCTCCTTGAGCTGCCTATTGGCAAGGCCGAGCTCTTTCTCGGACCGCTCGAGGTCCTACTTCAGTGCGGCGACCTCTGCAGTTAGTGCGGCAGAGGTCAGCAGCGAAGCCTGCATACGCATATAGACATACTTATATTAGACTCCTGCAGATATTATCGATCCTCTATTCGGCTTTTCTTTGTGAACACCAAACAGAGCATCAGGGGCTACTGTCTATGTGGTACTATTTTTCCTATATTTTAAATACTTACCTCAAAGCCTGTTAGAAGGCTGGCACAGGCTTCAGTCAGTCCGCTCTTGGCGGAATGAACCTTCTTGATCACCGCACTCATAATAGTGCGGTGCTCTTCATCGATGGAAGCGCCGCGAAGCGCTCCCAGCAGGTCATCCGGTGCCTCTGGTTGGACAGAGGTCACCAGCACGGACGGCTTGCCCTTATTGGAAGGGGGCCGCCTGCCCGAGTCCAGAACCATTGGAGGTTCCGGCGCAGTGTTCGACTGAGGGCCGAACTTGGAGCCCTTGTGAGCCTTACTCCCTTTGCTCCTGGAGTCCGGAAGGTCGCCTTGAGGTGCCTCCGGGACTGTCTCCCCCCATCTCGGTGCCCCTTGAGACAATACCTCGGCATTGTACGTAGGGCAAGCGGTTGGAAGTGTATCATTATCCATGTCCGATGAGTCCAAGGAACCGTCTGACGAGGATACGTCGATACGGGCTTGGGGTGGACTACATAATCATGTTCGACGTTAGGGGAAGCAGTGCAACAAAAGTATGCTATGAGTTACTCTGGTATCCGAATACTTATGACTTCGCCAGGGGCTTGACCCTAAGTAACCACTCGTCTTCGCCATCGGCGGCGGTGGTGGAACAGTCCGGAAGGAGAGTCCTTCCCTTCTTGGACCCTTCGGCCTCCCCGGTTGGGGCAGCCTTCCTTTTCTTGTCTCCCCCGGTTGGAGGGAGAGAGTCTTCATCTTCCTCCTCCTCGTTTTCACAGGAGGAGTGCGTCTTGGAGTTATCGGACGATGAGTCCGATACCACTTGGCGCCGGGAACTCTTTCGGGTTCCCTTGGCCTTCTTCTTGGTCTTCTCCGGCACCTCATAAGGAGCCGGAGTCCGCATCTCCATCAGGAGAGCGTCTGCGGGGTCTTCGGGTAGAGGGGCCGGGCAGTTAATCTGCTCCAATATCTCCACCCAGTCATGTCAAAGGCATGGGAGCTTAGACCCCGCACATGGTTAAGCTATGGGAAATAAGTACCCTACGCACAGAGCTTACCGGATTCGCAAGGCACTTCGCGCTTAGCCCGTGGTCCTTGGTAAGAGAAGGGGGGACCTCGGCGCCCTTGAATAGCACCTTCCAGACGTCCTTATGCATCATGTCGAAGAGCTCGCGCGGAGTCTGGTGCTGGGCCGGGTCGAACTCCCACAAGTTAAAAGCCCGTTGTTGGCACGGGAGGATCCGGCGGAAGAGCATGACCTGGACTATGTTGACAAGCTTAAGCTTCTTGCTTATCATGTTCCGGATACACTTCTGGAGTCCGTCCAGCTCCACCGATGAGCCCCAAGATAGTCCCTTCTCCTTCCAGGAAGTGAGCCACGTGGGTATTCCGGATCGAAACTCGGGGGCCGCCACCCAGTTGGCGTCGCGCGGCTCGGTGATGTAGAACCACCCCGATTGCCACCCCTTTATGGTCTCCATGAAGGAGCCCTCGAGCCATGTAACGTTGGGCATTTTGCCCACCATGGCTCCACCGCATTCCGCTTGTTGGCCGCCTACTACCTTCGGCTTGATATTGAAGGTCTTTAGCCATAGGCCGAAGTGGGGCCGGATGCGGAGGAAAGCCTCGCACACGACGATGAACGCCGAGATGTTGAGGATGAAATTCGGGGCCAGATCATGAAAGTCCAGCCGATAATAGAACATAAGGCCGCGGACGAATGGATGGAGGGGAAACCCCAGTCCGCGGACGAAGTGGGGAAGGAAAACCACCCTTTCGTGAGGTTCCGGGGTAGGGACGACCTGCCCCGCGGCTGGAAGCCGGTGCGCGATATCCGCGGCTAAGTATCCGACTCCACGTAGCTTTTTGATGTGTCCCTCCATGACGGAGGAGGCCATCCACTTGCCTCCCGCTCCGGACATGTTTGGAGAGAGTTGAGGAGAAGGATGTGGACTTGGGCGTTGGAGCTCGAGTGCGCGAGAATGGATGAGCAAGGAGGAAGAAGGCGTGGGTAGAAAAAGGTGAAAGCTTATCCCTTTATAAGGGCGGACGAAACTATGCGCCCCCCACCAGCCTGGTAAAACTCGCTTATCCCCCAAGTGCCGTAATTGGTGGCGCGGTTGGGTTACCCATGCCCGTATTGATGGGAATCCCGTAATAAGGGGAACACGATCTCTGCTTTGACAAGACGTGTCAAGAAACCGCCTCGCGTTATGTGCGGGGCTGGTTAAAGAAAAACGGTTCGAATAATTACCGTGCCATGGCGTGATGTCATGCTGCCAAAACGTGTCAGCAGATTAGATTTGTGGAAATATTATTTTCTCTACGGTGGTATGTGGAACTTATTTTGCAGGGTCGGACACTATCCTTGTATTCAAACTCTTCTATGGTGTATTCAGAGGAGGAACCCGCCTTGCAATGCTGAAGACAACACTGCGCACCGGACTCATCGTCATTGAAGCCTGGTTCAGGGGCTACTGAGGGAGTCCTGGATTAGGGGGTCTCCGGACAGCCGGACTATATCCTTTGGCCGGACTGTTGGACTATGAAGATACGAGATTGAAGACTTCGTCCCGTGTCCGGATGGGACTCTACTTGGCGTGGAAGGCAAGCTAGGAAATACGGATATGCATATCTCCTCCTTTATAACCGACCTTGTGTAACCCTAGCCTCCTCCGATGTCTATATAAATGTGACGCCCCAAGACCGGAGCTTCAGATACCTTCCTTGGGTTCCGAGTTTCGTTGGTGTTTTGTTTGGTTCGTTGCATTCGTCATTGCATCATGTGCATTGCATCATGTCATCATGCAACCTGTTTTAAAAACTTAACTAAATAAATGGCATGGATCTTTGATCCATTTAAATCGAGGGAATTCACATGGTGATTCTCTTTAAAACATCCTCTTGATATTTAGAGAGCTATAGTAAATATTCCATTTATTTTGAATTAACCATAACACACTTGCAAATATCCCATGCCTTTTTCCTTCTCAACTCTTGGTCTCTAACTTTGTCATATATCTTTTCTTCATTTTCCGGAGCTCCACCTAATTTCTCAACATTTTTGGGCACTTCGAAAAACCTCGTCCTAGTTCAAACCCATTTGAATTAAATTCAAATGAGTTTGAATTCTTATCGTTCGATCTGGCCTTTTCTAATTTTCACGGACCAAGCTTATTTTTGTGAGTCCAATAAATTTACCCTCATGTTCAAATTCGTTCCCTAAACCCCTCTTTTTTTTTCCTTTCTCTCTTTTGTTTTCTGTCAAATTAGTTTTATGAGAGAGAGAGAGAAGAGGCCCAGCAGCCATCCAGCCAGCAGGCCTCCTGGCCTTTTTCCTCTCCCCACCTCCCAAGGCCTAGGCGCATCCCCCTTCTCTACTGGGCCGGCCTCCCAAGGCCCAGCTCTAACCCTAGCGCCACCTAGCCCGATCCCCACGCGCACCTCCCCTCGTTCGCTCGTCCTCCCTCCGCCGCCACACACGCCCCGCACCCGATCCCCATCTCTCTTCCAATCCCAGCGCACTCCTCTCGTCCTCTCCCTTGCACCGTCACCCAGAGAGGGAGAAAGAGGAGCGAGAACCCCATGTCGCCGAGCGCCCGAGGAGAGGAGCTCCTCGAGCACTGACCGCCCTTAGCAACCTCCTCCCCTCTCCTCCCCGCGCCTTCCCGAGCGCCATGGCCGCCGCCCGCTCCATGCAGTCGTTGTTGTCCCGCCGGCGTGCCGAGTCCTGCCTCCTTTCTCCCTCTACATCGCGCCCTCCTCATCGAAGCTGGCCCCGCCGCCACCGCCCGGGCGAGCGCCGCCCCTGAGCTCCTCGCCAAGGCCAGCGTCGCCAGCACCGTCCTCCACTGCCTCCTCGCCAGGGTCCCTCACAGGCTCCTCCTTGTTGCCTTGCCTCGTCGCTGGTCCCTGCTCCGGCGCCGCGCCACTGTGGCCAGGAGCTCCTCGGCCCGACATGCCCCTGACCCTGCTTCTCCTCGGCTGCCATGGCCTGGACTCCTCTGTGTCCATGGTCCCTCCAGAAGCTCCGACCCCGACCTCCACCTGTGACAGTTGCTGCTCCTATGACTTGAGATGCTGCTTCGTGCTTCACCACTACCGTCGACCTCCGAAGAACAGGGTTTTGCCAAGTACCCCTTCGTTTCGATGAGATCAGCAAGTCCGAAGAACGCCAAGTTCGACGACGCTCTCCGCCCGAACGACTACCGCTGATGCGACCTCTCCGTCGTCGTGGGTTTCGTCAAGTTCAACGGTGTACCCCGAAGCCCTCGGATTCGTCAAGTCCGAAGGTGCAAGTACCACTCTGAACCATGTATGACGACCGTCGCCGAAGACCCGTGTAACGCGAACGTCAGGTTCGACTACCGTCGCGTGAACCGCTACTTCCACTATGAACGTGAATGACTACCGTCGCGGAACAACTACTTCCTCTACTTCCCTTGACGAACTCAAACCGTCCCGTTTGCACGCTTTGAAGGTATAACCGTCGAGAACAAACGTCCGAGAATGAATGCTTGTGTCGTATGGGGTGCACCCTTTGTCTGCACCATGTCCGAATTGTCACTCGTTTTCCATGCCACTAACCCATGGGAACCCGATAGTCGGGATCACCCACCATCTTTTGCATGCTCCCGTCACTTTTCCTTTTGCACCAGTATCTCCGTGAGCTATCGGAACCGGAATGTTGCCATGGCATCATTTTCGTTGTCATTGTCGTGGCACCCCTTTCGTTTCCGCCACGATGACAAATGCCTCATATCTTTTCATGTCAACATTTTCTTAAAATTGCATAAACTTGTTCATGTCATCCGCATCATGATAACAACAATTAAAATGTTTAAATTGTTGTTGCACCAAATTGATAAATGCATATGGGGATTTACCGGATTCGTTATTTGTTATGTCCGACCCCATTTAAATTGTTTAGATGGTGTAGTTTTGTTATGCTTCACCTCTTACCATGTTTAACAACATTTAATATTGTTGGGTACATAAATGGGATCGAACTAAATAATTGATGTGGTGTTCCGTCAATATGCAACTCGTTGCATATTGAGCTCCACTTAATTTGTAGGATTGTTTGTGCACTTTGCCATGCCATGCATATTTAAACCGGACATGCATCATACTCGATTGTGCATCATGCCATGATTATGTGATAGTTGTTTACCATGTTGTTTGCTTCTTTCCGGTGTGCTTCTTCGATTGGTTCCGATAACGTTATGTTTGTGAGGATCTGTTCGGCTACGTTCGTTTATCTTCCTCATGGACTCGTTCTTCTTCCTTACGGGATTTCAGGCAAGATGACCATACCATCGAAATCACTTTTATATTTGCTTGCTAGTTGCTCGCTCATTTGCTATGCCTATGCCGCGATACCTACCACTTGTTTATCATGTCTCCCATATTGTTGAACCAAGCCTCTAACCCACCTTGTCCTAGCAAACCGTTGTTTGGCTATGTTACCGCTTTGCTCAGCCCCTCTTATAGCGTTGTTAGTTGCAGGTGAAGATTGAAGTTTGTTTCTTGTTGGAACTTGGAGATGTTGTTCCTTGTTGGAACATGTTTACTTGTTGGGATATCACAATATATCTTATTTAATTAATGCATCTATATACTGGGTAAAGGGTGGAAGGCTCGGCCTTATGCCTGGTGTTTTGTTACACTCTTGCCGCCCTAGTTTCCGTCATATCGGTGTTATGTTCCTGGATTTTGCGTTCCTTACGCGGTTGGGTAATAATGGGAACCCCTTGACAGTTTGCCTTGAATAAAACTCCTCCAGCAATGCCCAACCTTGGTTTTACCATTTGCCACCTAGCCTTTTCTTTCCCTTGGGTTCTGCAGACTCAAGGGT